>NW_027366396.1:0-73481 GCF_046119375.1 Phyllobates terribilis | reverse complement strand
TGACACTAACCCTACTTGTCCTGACGCTAACCCTAGTTGTCCTGACGCTAACCCGAGTTGTCCTGACGCTAACCCTACTTGTCCTGATGCTAACCCTACTTGTCCTGACGCTAACCCTAGTTGTCCTGACGCTAACCCTAGTTGTCCTGACGCTAACCCTAGTTGTCCTGACGCTAACCCTAGTTGTCGTGACGCTAACCCTAGTTGTCCTGACGCTAACCCTAGTTGTCCTGACGCTAACCCTAGTTGTCATGACGCTAACCCTAGTTGTCGTGACGCTAACCCTAGTTGTCCTCACGCTAACCCTAGTTGTCGTGACGCTAACCCTAGTTGTCCTGACGCTAACCCTAGTTGTCCTGACGCTAACCCTAGTTGTCGTGACGCTAACCCTAGTTGTCCTGATGCTAACCCTAGTTGTTGTGACGCTAACCCTAGTTGTCCTGACGCTAACCCTAGTTGTCCTGACTCTAACCCTAGTTGTCCTGACGCTAACCCTAGTTGTCGTGACGCTAACCCTAGTTGTCCTGACGCTAACCCTAGTTGTCCTGACGCTAACCCTACTTGTCCTGACGCTAACCCTAGGTGTCCTGACGCTAACCCTACTTGTCCTGACGCTAACCCTAGTTGTCCTGACGCTAACCCTAGTTGTCCTGACGATAACCCTAGTTGTCCTGACGCTAACCCTACTTGTCCTGACGCTAACCCTACTTGTCCTGACGCTAACCCTAGTTGTCCTGACGCTAACCCTAGTTGTCCTGACGCTAACCCTAGTTGTCCTGACGCTAAACCTAGTTGTCCTGACGCTAACCCTAGTTGTCCTGACGCTAACCCTAGTTGTCCTGATGCTAACCCTAGTTGTCCTGACACTAATCCTAATTGTCCTGACGCTAACCCTACTTGTCCTGACGCTAACCCTACTTGTCCTGACGCTAACCCTAGTTGTCCTGACGCTAACCCTAGTTGTCCTGACGCTAACCCCACTTGTCCTGACGCTAACCCTACTTGTCCTGACACTAACCCTAGTTGTCCTGACGCTAACCCTAGTTGTCCTGACGCTAACCCTACTTGTCCTAACGCTAACCCTAGTTGTCCTGACGCTAACCCTAGTTGTCCTGACGCTAACCCTACTTGTCCTGATGCTAACCCTAGTTGTCCTGACGCTAACCCTACTTGTCCTGACGCTAACCCTAGTTGTCCTGACGCTAATCCTACTTGTCCTGACGCTAACCCTACTTGTCCTGACGCTAACCCTACTTGTCCTGACGCTAACCCTAGTTGTATTGACGCTAACCCTAGTTGTCCTGACGCTAACCCTACTTGTCCTGACGCTAACCCTAGTTGTCCTGACGCTAACCCTAGTTGTCCTGACGCTAACCCTAGTTGTCCTGACGCTAACCCTAGTTGTCCTGACGCTAACCCTAGATGTCCTGACGCTAACCCTACTTGTCCTGACGCTAACCCTACTTGTCCTGACGCTAACCCTAGTTGTCCTGACGCTAACCCTAGTTGTCCTGACGCTAACCCGAGATGTCCTGACGCTAACCCGAGTTGTCCTGACGCTAACCCTAGTTGTCCTGACGCTAACCCTAGTTTTCCTGACGCTAACCCGAGTTTTCCTGACGTTAACCCGAGTTGTCCTGACGCTAACCCGAGTTGTCCTGACGCTAACCCGAGTTGTCCTTACGCTAACCCTAGTTGTCCTGACGCTACCCCTAGTTGTCCTGACGCTAACCCGATTTGTCCTGACGCTAACCCGAGTTGTCCTGACGCTAACCCTAGTTGTCCTGATGCTAACCCGAGTTGTCCTGACGCTAACCCTACTTGTCCTGACGCTAACCCGAGTTGTCCTGACGCTAACCCGAGTTGTCCTGACGCTAACCCTACTTGTCCTGATGCTAACCCTACTTGTCCTGACGCTAACCCTAGTTGTCCTGACGCTAACCCTAGTTGTCCTGACGCTAACCCTAGTTGTCCTGACACTAACCCTAGTTGTCGTGACGCTAACCCTAGTTGTCCTGACGCTAACCCTAGTTGTCCTGACGCTAACCCTAGTTGTCGTGACGCTAACCCTAGTTGTCGTGACGCTAACCCTAGTTGTCGTGACGCTAACCCTAGTTGTCCTGACGCTAACCCTAGTTGTCGTGACGCTAACCCTAGTTGTCCTGACGCTAACCCTAGTTGTCCTGACGCTAACCCTAGTTGTCGTGACGCTAACCCTAGTTGTCCTGATGCTAACCCTAGTTGTTGTGACGCTAACCCTAGTTGTCCTGACGCTAACCCTAGTTGTCCTGACTCTAACCCTAGTTGTCCTGATGCTAACCCTAGTTGTCGTGATGCCAACCCTAGTTGTCGTGATGCCAACCCTAGTTGTCCTGATCCTAACCCTAGTTGTCGTGACGCTAACCCTAGTTGTCCTGACGCTAACCCTAGTTGTCCTGACGCTAACCCTACTTGTCCTGACGCTAACCCTAGTTGTCCTGACGCTAACCCTACTTGTCCTGACGCTAACCCTAGTTGTCCTGACGCTAACCCTAGTTGTCCTGACGATAACCCTAGTTGTCCTGACGCTAACCCTAGTTGTCCTGACGCTAACCCGAGTTGTCCTGGCGCTAACCTGAGTTGTCCTGACGCTAACCCGAGTTG
Source organism: Phyllobates terribilis (assembly GCF_046119375.1). Classification (NCBI taxonomy): domain Eukaryota; kingdom Metazoa; phylum Chordata; class Amphibia; order Anura; family Dendrobatidae; genus Phyllobates; species Phyllobates terribilis. The sequence continues at coordinate 70,838 of NW_027366396.1, read as the reverse complement.
TCCTGGCGCTAACCTGAGTTGTCCTGACGCTAACCCGAGTTGTCCTGACGCTAGCCCTAGTTGTCCTGACGCTAACCCTAGTTGTCCTGACGCTAACCCTAGTTGTCCTGATGCTAACCCTAGTTGTCCTGACGCTAACTCTAGTTGTCCTGACGCTAACCCTAGTTGTCCTGACGCTAACCCTAGTTGTCCTGACGCTAACCCTAGTTGTCCTGACGCTAACCCTAGTTGTCCTGACGCTAACCCTAGTTGTCCTGACGCTAACCCTAGTTGTCCTGACGCTAACCCTAGTTGTCCTGACGCTAACCCTAGTTGTCCTGACGCTAACCCTACTTGTCCTGACGCTAACCCTAGTTGTCCTGACGCTAACCCTAGTTGTCCTGACTCTAACCCTAGTTGTCCTGACGCTAACCCTAGTTGTCCTGACGCTAACCCTAGTTGTCCTGACGCTAACCCTACTTGTCCTGACGCTAACCCTAGTTGTCCTGACGCTAACCCTAGTTGTCCTGACGCTAACCCTACTTGTCCTGACGCTAACCCTAGTTGTCCTGACGCTAACCCTAGATGTCCTGACGCTAACCCTACTTGTCCTGACTCTAACGCTAGTTGTCCAGACGCTAACCCGAGTTGTCCTGACGCTAACCCGAGTTGTCCTGACGCTAACCCTAGTTGTCCTGACGCTAACCCTAGTTGTCCTGACGCTAACCCGATTTGTCCTGACGCTAACCCTAGTTGTCCTAACGCTAACCCTAGTTGTCCTGACGCTAACCCGAGTTGTCCTGACGTTAACCCGAGTTGTCCTGACGCTAACCCGAGTTGTCCTGACGCTAACCCTAGTTGTCCTGACGCTAACCCTAGTTGTCGTGACGCTAACCCTAGCTGTCGTGACGCTAACCCTAGCTGTCCTGACGCTAACCCTAGCTGTCGTGACGCTAACCCTAGCTGTCCTGACGCTAACCCTAGCTGTCCTGACGCTAACCCTAGTTGTCCTGACGCTAACCATAGTTGTCCTGACGCTAACCCTAGTTGTCGTGACGCTAACCCTAGTTGTCCTGACGCTAACCCTAGTTGTCGTGACGCTAACCCTAGTTGTCCTGACGCTAACCCTAGTTGTCCTGACGCTAACCCTAGTTGTCCTGACTCTAACCCTAGTTGTCCTGACGCTAACCCTAGTTGTCCTGACGCTAACCCTACTTGTCCTGACGCTAACCCTACTTGTCCTGACGCTAACCCTAGTTGTCCTGACGCTAACCCTAGTTGTCCTGACGCTGACCCTACTTGTCCTGACGCTAACCCTAGTTGTCCTGACGCTAACCCTAGTTGTCCTGACGCTAACCCTAGTTGTCCTGACGCTAACCCTAGTTGTCCTGACGCTAACCCTAGTTGTCCTGACGCTAACCCTACTTGTCCTGACGCTAACCCTAGTTGTCCTGACGCTAACCCTAGTTGTCCTGACGCTAACCCTAGTTGTCCTGACGCTAACCCTAGTTGTCGTGACGTTAACTCTAGTTGTCCTGACGCTAACCCTAGTTGTCCTGACGCTAACCCTAGCTGTCCTGACGCTAACCCTAGTTGTCCTGACGCAAACCCTAGTTGTCCTGACGCTAACCCTAGTTGTCCTGAAGCTAACCCTAGTTGTCCTGACGCTAACCCTAGTTGTCCTGACGCTAACCCTAGTTGTCCTGACGCTAACCCTAGTTGTCCTGACGCTAACCCTAGTTGTCCTGACGCTAACCCTTGTTGTCCTGACGCTAACCCTAGTTGTCCTGACGCTAACCCTACTTGTCCTGACGCTAACCCTAGTTGTCCTGACGCTAACCCTAGTTGTCCTGACGCTAACCCTACTTGTCCTGACGCTAACCCTAGTTGTCCTGACGCTAACCCTAGTTGTCCTGACGCTAACCCTAGTTGTCGTGACGCTAACTCTAGTTGTCCTGACGCTAACCCTAGTTGTCCTGACGCTAACCCTAGTTGTCCTGACGCTAACCCTAGTTGTCTTGACGCAAACCCTAGTTGTCCTGACGCTAACCCTAGTTGTCCTGAAGCTAACCCTAGTTGTCCTGACGCTAACCCTACTTGTCCTGACGCTAACCCTAGTTGTCCTGACGCTAACCCTAGTTGTCCTGACGCTAACCCTAGTTGTCCTGACTCTAACCCTAGTTGTCCTGACGCTAACCCTAGTTCTCCTGACGCTAACCCTACTTGTCCTGACGCTAACCCTAGTTCTCCTGACGCTAACCCTACTTGTCCTGACGCTAACCCTACTTGTCCTGACGCTAACCCTACTTGTCCTGACGCTAACCCTACTTGTCCTGACGCTAACCCTAGTTGTCCTGACGCTAACCCTACTTGTCCTGACGCTAACCCTAGTTGTCCTGACGCTAACCCTAGTTGTCCTGACGCTAACCCTAGTTGTCCTGACGCTAACCCTAGTTGTCCTGACGCTAACCCTAGTTGTCCTGACGCTAACCCTACTTGTCCTGACGCTAACCCTAGTTGTCCTGACGCTAACCCTAGTTGTCCTGACGCTAACCCTAGTTGTCGTGACGCTAACTCTAGTTGTCCTGACGCTAACCCTAGCTGTCCTGACGCTAACCCTAGCTGTCCTGACGCTAACCCTAGTTGTCCTGACGCAAACCCTAGTTGTCCTGACGCTAACCCTAGTTGTCCTGACGCTAACCCTAGTTGTCCTGACGCTAACCCTAGTTGTCCTGACGCTAACCCTAGTTGTCCTGACGCTAACCCTAGTTGTCCTGACGCTAACCCTAGTTGTCCTGACGCTAACCCTTGTTGTCCTGACGCTAACCCTAGTTGTCCTGACGCTAACCCTACTTGTCCTGACGCTAACCCTAGTTGTCCTGACGCTAACCCTAGTTGTCCTGACTCTAACCCTAGTTGTCCTGACGCTAACCCTAGTTCTCCTGACGCTAACCCTACTTGTCCTGACGCTAACCCTAGTTCTCCTGACGCTAACCCTACTTGTCCTGACGCTAACCCTACTTGTCCTGACGCTAACCCTACTTGTCCTGACGCTAACCCTAGTTGTCCTGACGCTAACCCTACTTGTCCTGACGCTAACCCTACTTGTCCTGACGCTAACCCTAGTTGTCCTGACGCTAACCCTACTTGTCCTGACGCTAACCCTAGTTGTCCTGACGCTAACCCTAGTTGTCCTGACGCTAACCCTAGTTGTCCTGACACTAATCCTAATTGTCCTGACGCTAACCCTACTTGTCCTGACGCTAACCCTACTTGTCCTGACGCTAACCCTAGTTGTCCTGACGCTAACCCTAGTTGTCCTGACGCTAACCCCACTTGTCCTGACGCTAACCCTACTTGTCCTGACACTAACCCTAGTTGTCCTGACGCTAACCCTAGTTGTCCTGACGCTAACCCTAGTTGTCCTGACGCTAACCCTAGTTGTCGTGACGCTAACCCTAGTTGTCGTGACGCTAACCCTAGTTGTCGTGACGCTAACCCTAGTTGTACTGATGCTAACCCTAGTTGTCCTGACGCTAACCCTAGTTGTCCTGATGCTAACCCTACTTGTCCTGAGGCTAACCCTAGTTGTCCTGACGCTAACCCTAGTTGTCCTGACGCTAACCCTACTTGTCCTGACGCTAACCCTAGTTGTCCTGACGCTAACCCTAGTTGTCCTGACGCTAAACCTAGTTGTCCTGACGCTAACCCTAGTTGTCCTGACGCTAACCCTAGTTGTCCTGATGCTAACCCTAGTTGTCCTGACACTAATCCTAATTGTCCTGACGCTAACCCTACTTGTCCTGACGCTAACCCTACTTGTCCTGACGCTAACCCTAGTTGTCCTGACGCTAACCCTAGTTGTCCTGACGCTAACCCCACTTGTCCTGACGCTAACCCTACTTGTCCTGACGCTAACCCTAGTTGTCCTGACGCTAACACTAGTTGTCCTGACGCTAACCCTACTTGTCCTAACGCTAACCCTAGTTGTCCTGACGCTAACCCTAGTTGTCCTGACGCTAACCCTACTTGTCCTGATGCTAACCCGAGTTGTCCTGACACTAACCCTACTTGTCCTGACGCTAACCCTAGTTGTCCTGACGCTAACCCGAGTTGTCCTGACGCTAAACCTACTTGTCCTGATGCTAACCCTACTTGTCCTGACGCTAACCCTAGTTGTCCTGACGCTAACCCTAGTTGTCCTGACGCTAACCCTAGTTGTCCTGACGCTAACCCTAGTTGTCGTGACGCTAACCCTAGTTGTCCTGACGCTAACCCTAGTTGTCCTGACGCTAACCCTAGTTGTCGTGACGCTAACCCTAGTTGTCGTGACGCTAACCCTAGTTGTCCTCACGCTAACCCTAGTTGTCGTGACGCTAACCCTAGTTGTCCTGACGCTAACCCTAGTTGTCCTGACGCTAACCCTAGTTGTCGTGACGCTAACCCTAGTTGTCCTGATGCTAACCCTAGTTGTTGTGACGCTAACCCTAGTTGTCCTGACGCTAACCCTAGTTGTCCTGACTCTAACCCTAGTTGTCCTGACGCTAACCCTAGTTGTCGTGACGCTAACCCTAGTTGTCCTGACGCTAACCCTAGTTGTCCTGACGCTAACCCTACTTGTCCTGACGCTAACCCTAGTTGTCCTGACGCTAACCCTACTTGTCCTGACGCTAACCCTAGTTGTCCTGACGCTAACCCTAGTTGTCCTGACGATAACCCTAGTTGTCCTGACGCTAACCCTACTTGTCCTGACGCTAACCCTACTTGTCCTGACGCTAACCCTAGTTGTCCTGACGCTAACCCTAGTTGTCCTGACGCTAACCCTAGTTGTCCTGACGCTAAACCTAGTTGTCCTGACGCTAACCCTAGTTGTCCTGACGCTAACCCTAGTTGTCCTGATGCTAACCCTAGTTGTCCTGACACTAATCCTAATTGTCCTGACGCTAACCCTACTTGTCCTGACGCTAACCCTACTTGTCCTGACGCTAACCCTAGTTGTCCTGACGCTAACCCTAGTTGTCCTGACGCTAACCCCACTTGTCCTGACGCTAACCCTACTTGTCCTGACGCTAACCCTAGTTGTCCTGACGCTAACCCTAGTTGTCCTGACGCTAACCCTACTTGTCCTAACGCTAACCCTAGTTGTCCTGACGCTAACCCTAGTTGTCCTGACGCTAACCCTACTTGTCCTGATGCTAACCCTAGTTGTCCTGACGCTAACCCTACTTGTCCTGACGCTAACCCTAGTTGTCCTGACGCTAATCCTACTTGTCCTGACGCTAACCCTACTTGTCCTGACGCTAACCCTACTTGTCCTGACGCTAACCCTAGTTGTATTGACGCTAACCCTAGTTGTCCTGACGCTAACCCTACTTGTCCTGACGCTAACCCTAGTTGTCCTGACGCTAACCCTAGTTGTCCTGACGCTAACCCTAGTTGTCCTGACGCTAACCCTAGTTGTCCTGACGCTAACCCTAGATGTCCTGACGCTAACCCTACTTGTCCTGACGCTAACCCTACTTGTCCTGACGCTAACCCTAGTTGTCCTGACGCTAACCCTAGTTGTCCTGACGCTAACCCGAGATGTCCTGACGCTAACCCGAGTTGTCCTGACGCTAACCCTAGTTGTCCTGACGCTAACCCTAGTTTTCCTGACGCTAACCCGAGTTTTCCTGACGTTAACCCGAGTTGTCCTGACGCTAACCCGAGTTGTCCTGACGCTAACCCGAGTTGTCCTTACGCTAACCCTAGTTGTCCTGACGCTACCCCTAGTTGTCCTGACGCTAACCCGATTTGTCCTGACGCTAACCCGAGTTGTCCTGACGCTAACCCTAGTTGTCCTGATGCTAACCCGAGTTGTCCTGACGCTAACCCTACTTGTCCTGACGCTAACCCGAGTTGTCCTGACGCTAACCCGAGTTGTCCTGACGCTAACCCTACTTGTCCTGATGCTAACCCTACTTGTCCTGACGCTAACCCTAGTTGTCCTGACGCTAACCCTAGTTGTCCTGACGCTAACCCTAGTTGTCCTGACACTAACCCTAGTTGTCGTGACGCTAACCCTAGTTGTCCTGACGCTAACCCTAGTTGTCCTGACGCTAACCCTAGTTGTCGTGACGCTAACCCTAGTTGTCGTGACGCTAACCCTAGTTGTCGTGACGCTAACCCTAGTTGTCCTGACGCTAACCCTAGTTGTCCTGACGCTAACCCTAGTTGTCGTGACGCTAACCCTAGTTGTCCTGACGCTAACCCTAGTTGTCCTGACGCTAACCCTAGTTGTCGTGACGCTAACCCTAGTTGTCCTGATGCTAACCCTAGTTGTTGTGACGCTAACCCTAGTTGTCCTGACGCTAACCCTAGTTGTCCTGACTCTAACCCTAGTTGTCCTGATGCTAACCCTAGTTGTCGTGATGCCAACCCTAGTTGTCGTGATGCCAACCCTAGTTGTCCTGATCCTAACCCTAGTTGTCGTGACGCTAACCCTAGTTGTCCTGACGCTAACCCTAGTTGTCCTGACGCTAACCCTACTTGTCCTGACGCTAACCCTAGTTGTCCTGACGCTAACCCTACTTGTCCTGACGCTAACCCTAGTTGTCCTGACGCTAACCCTAGTTGTCCTGACGATAACCCTAGTTGTCCTGACGCTAACCCTAGTTGTCCTGACGCTAACCCGAGTTGTCCTGGCGCTAACCTGAGTTGTCCTGACGCTAACCCGAGTTGTCCTGGCGCTAACCTGAGTTGTCCTGACGCTAACCCGAGTTGTCCTGACGCTAGCCCTAGTTGTCCTGACGCTAACCCTAGTTGTCCTGACGCTAACCCTAGTTGTCCTGATGCTAACCCTAGTTGTCCTGACGCTAACTCTAGTTGTCCTGACGCTAACCCTAGTTGTCCTGACGCTAACCCTAGTTGTCCTGACGCTAACCCTAGTTGTCCTGACGCTAACCCTAGTTGTCCTGACGCTAACCCTAGTTGTCCTGACGCTAACCCTAGTTGTCCTGACGCTAACCCTAGTTGTCCTGACGCTAACCCTAGTTGTCCTGACGCTAACCCTACTTGTCCTGACGCTAACCCTAGTTGTCCTGACGCTAACCCTAGTTGTCCTGACTCTAACCCTAGTTGTCCTGACGCTAACCCTAGTTGTCCTGACGCTAACCCTAGTTGTCCTGACGCTAACCCTACTTGTCCTGACGCTAACCCTAGTTGTCCTGACGCTAACCCTAGTTGTCCTGACGCTAACCCTACTTGTCCTGACGCTAACCCTAGTTGTCCTGACGCTAACCCTAGATGTCCTGACGCTAACCCTACTTGTCCTGACTCTAACGCTAGTTGTCCAGACGCTAACCCGAGTTGTCCTGACGCTAACCCGAGTTGTCCTGACGCTAACCCTAGTTGTCCTGACGCTAACCCTAGTTGTCCTGACGCTAACCCGATTTGTCCTGACGCTAACCCTAGTTGTCCTAACGCTAACCCTAGTTGTCCTGACGCTAACCCGAGTTGTCCTGACGTTAACCCGAGTTGTCCTGACGCTAACCCGAGTTGTCCTGACGCTAACCCTAGTTGTCCTGACGCTAACCCTAGTTGTCGTGACGCTAACCCTAGCTGTCGTGACGCTAACCCTAGCTGTCCTGATGCTAACCCTAGCTGTCGTGACGCTAACCCTAGCTGTCCTGACGCTAACCCTAGCTGTCCTGACGCTAACCCTAGTTGTCCTGACGCTAACCATAGTTGTCCTGACGCTAACCCTAGTTGTCGTGACGCTAACCCTAGTTGTCCTGACGCTAACCCTAGTTGTCGTGACGCTAACCCTAGTTGTCCTGACGCTAACCCTAGTTGTCCTGACGCTAACCCTAGTTGTCCTGACTCTAACCCTAGTTGTCCTGACGCTAACCCTAGTTGTCCTGACGCTAACCCTACTTGTCCTGACGCTAACCCTACTTGTCCTGACGCTAACCCTAGTTGTCCTGACGCTAACCCTAGTTGTCCTGACGCTGACCCTACTTGTCCTGACGCTAACCCTAGTTGTCCTGACGCTAACCCTAGTTGTCCTGACGCTAACCCTAGTTGTCCTGACGCTAACCCTAGTTGTCCTGACGCTAACCCTAGTTGTCCTGACGCTAACCCTAGTTGTCCTGACGCTAACCCTACTTGTCCTGACGCTAACCCTAGTTGTCCTGACGCTAACCCTAGTTGTCCTGACGCTAACCCTAGTTGTCCTGACGCTAACCCTAGTTGTCGTGACGCTAACTCTAGTTGTCCTGACGCTAACCCTAGTTGTCCTGACGCTAACCCTAGCTGTCCTGACGCTAAGCCTAGTTGTCCTGACGCAAACCCTAGTTGTCCTGACGCTAACCCTAGTTGTCCTGAAGCTAACCCTAGTTGTCCTGACGCTAACCCTAGTTGTCCTGACGCTAACCCTAGTTGTCCTGACGCTAACCCTAGTTGTCCTGACGCTAACCCTAGTTGTCCTGACGCTAACCCTTGTTGTCCTGACGCTAACCCTAGTTGTCCTGACGCTAACCCTACTTGTCCTGACGCTAACCCTAGTTGTCCTGACGCTAACCCTAGTTGTCCTGACGCTAACCCTACTTGTCCTGACGCTAACCCTACTTGTCCTGACGCTAACCCTAGTTGTCCTGACGCTAACCCTAGTTGTCGTGACGCTAACTCTAGTTGTCCTGACGCTAACCCTAGTTGTCCTGACGCTAACCCTAGTTGTCCTGACGCTAACCCTAGTTGTCTTGACGCAAACCCTAGTTGTCCTGACGCTAACCCTAGTTGTCCTGAAGCTAACCCTAGTTGTCCTGACGCTAACCCTACTTGTCCTGACGCTAACCCTAGTTGTCCTGACGCTAACCCTAGTTGTCCTGACGCTAACCCTAGTTGTCCTGACTCTAACCCTAGTTGTCCTGACGCTAACCCTAGTTCTCCTGACGCTAACCCTACTTGTCCTGACGCTAACCCTAGTTCTCCTGACGCTAACCCTACTTGTCCTGACGCTAACCCTACTTGTCCTGACGCTAACCCTACTTGTCCTGACGCTAACCCTACTTGTCCTGACGCTAACCCTAGTTGTCCTGACGCTAACCCTACTTGTCCTGACGCTAACCCTAGTTGTCCTGACGCTAACCCTAGTTGTCCTGACGCTAACCCTAGTTGTCCTGACGCTAACCCTAGTTGTCGTGACGCTAACTCTATTTGTCCTGACGCTAACCCTAGCTGTCCTGACGCTAACCCTAGCTGTCCTGACGCTAACCCTAGTTGTCCTGACGCAAACCCTAGTTGTCCTGACGCTAACCCTAGTTGTCCTGACGCTAACCCTAGTTGTCCTGACGCTAACCCTAGTTGTCCTGACGCTAACCCTAGTTGTCCTGACGCTAACCCTAGTTGTCCTGACGCTAACCCTAGTTGTCCTGACGCTAACCCTTGTTGTCCTGACGCTAACCCTAGTTGTCCTGACGCTAACCCTACTTGTCCTGACGCTAACCCTAGTTGTCCTGACGCTAACCCTAGTTGTCCTGACTCTAACCCTAGTTGTCCTGACGCTAACCCTAGTTCTCCTGACGCTAACCCTACTTGTCCTGACGCTAACCCTAGTTCTCCTGACGCTAACCCTACTTGTCCTGACGCTAACCCTACTTGTCCTGACGCTAACCCTACTTGTCCTGACGCTAACCCTAGTTGTCCTGACGCTAACCCTACTTGTCCTGACGCTAACCCTAGTTGTCCTGACGCTAACCCTAGTTGTCCTGACGCTAACCCTAGTTGTCGTGACGCTAACCCTAGTTGTCCTGACGCTAACCCTAGTTGTCGTGACGCTAACCCTAGTTGTCCTGACGCTAACCCTAGTTGTCCTGACTCTAACCCTAGTTGTCGTGACGCTAACCCTAGTTGTCCTGACGGTAACCCTAGTTGTCCTGACGCTAACTCTAGTTGTCCTGACGCTAACCCTAGTTGTCCTGACGCTAACCCTAGTTGTCCTGACGCTAACCCTAGTTGTCCTGACGCTAACCCTAGTTGTCCTGACGCAAACCCTAGTTGTCCTGACGCTAACCCTAGTTGTCCTGAAGCTAACCCTAGTTGTCCTGACGCTAACCCTAGTTGTCCTGACGCTAACCCTACTTGTCCTGACGCTAACCCTACTTGTCCTGACGCTAACCCTACTTGTCCTGACGCTAACCCTACTTGTCCTGACGCTAACCCTAGTTGTCCTGACGCTAACCCTAGTTGTCCTGACGCTAACCCTACTTGTCCTGACGCTAACCCTAGTTATCCTGACGCTAACCCTAGTTGTCCTGATGCTAACCCTACTTGTCCTGACGCTAACCCTAGTTGTCCTGACGCTAACCCTAGTTGTCCTGACGCTGACCCTACTTGTCCTGACGCTAACCCTAGTTGTCCTGACGCTAACCCTAGTTGTCCTGACGCTAACCCTAGTTGTCCTGACGCTAACCCTAGTTGTCCTGACGCTAACCCGAGTTGTCCTGACGCTAACCCGAGTTGTCCTGACGCTAACCCGAGTTGTCCTGACGCTAGCCCTAGTTGTCCTGACGCTAACCCTAGTTGTCCTGACGCTAACCCTAGTTGTCCTGACGCTAACCCTAGTTGTCCTGACGCTAACCCTAGTTGTCCTGACGCTAACCCTAGTTGTCCTGACGCAAACCCTAGTTGTCCTGACGCAAACCCTAGTTGTCCTGAAGCTAACCCTAGTTGTCCTGACGCTAACCCTAGTTGTCCTGACGCTAACCCTAGTTGTCCTGATGCTAACCCTAGTTGTCCTGACGCTAACCCTAGATGTCCTGACGCTAACCCTACTTGTCCTGACGCTAACCCTAGTTGTCCTGACGCTAACCCTAGTTGTCCTGACGCTAACCCGAGTTGTCCTGACGCTAACCCGAGTTGTCCTGACGCTAACCCTAGTTGTCCTGACGCTAACCCTAGTTGTCCTGACGCTAACCCTAGTTGTCCTAACGCTAACCCTAGTTGTCCTGACGCTAACCCGAGTTGTCCTGACGTTAACCCGAGTTGTCCTGACGCTAACCCGAGTTGTCCTGACGTTAACCCGAGTTGTCCTGACGTTAACCCGAGTTGTCCTGACGTTAACCCGAGTTGTCCTGACGCTAACCCTAGTTGCCGTGACGCTAACCCTAGTTGTCCTGACGCTAACCCTAGTTGTCCTGACGCTAACCCTAGTTGTCCTGACGCTAACCCTAGTTGTCGTGATTCTAACTCTAGTTGTCCTGACACTAACCCTAGTTGTCCTGACGCTAACCCTAGTTGTCCTGACGCAAACCCTAGTTGTCCTGACGCTAACCCTAGTTGTCCTGACGCTAACCCTAGTTGTCCTGACGCTAACCCTAGTTGTCCTGACGCTAACCCTAGTTGTCCTGACGCAAACCCTAGTTGTCCTGACGCTAACCCTAGTTGTCCTGAAGCTAACCCTAGTTGTCCTGACGCTAACCCTAGTTGTCCTGACGCTAACCCTACTTGTCCTGACGCTAACCCTACTTGTCCTGACGCTAACCCTACTTGTCCTGACGCTAACCCTACTTGTCCTGACGCTAACCCTACTTGTCCTGACGCTAACCCTAGTTGTCCTGACGCTAACCCTACTTGTCCTAACGCTAACCCTAGTTGTCCTGATGCTAACCCTAGTTGTCCTGACGCTAACCCTAATTGTCCTGATGCTAACCCTACTTGTCCTGACGCTAACCCTAGATGTCCTGACGCTAACCCTACTTGTCCTGACGCTAACCCTACTTGTCCTGACGCTAACCCGAGTTGTCCTGACGCTAACCCTTGTTGTCCTGACGCTAACCCTAGTTGTCCTGACGCTAACCCTAGTTGTCCTGAAGCTAACCCTAGTTGTCCTGACGCTAACCCTAGTTGTCCTGACGCTAACCCTAGTTGTCCTGAAGCTAACCCTAGTTGTCCTGACGCTAACCCTACTTGTCCTGACGCTAACCCTAGTTGTCCTGACACTAACCCTAGTTGTCCTGACGATAACCCTAGTTGTCCTGACGCTAACCCTAGTTGTCCTGACGCAAACCCTAGTTGTCCTGACGCAAACCCTAGTTGTCCTGAAGCTAACCCTAGTTGTCCTGACGCTAACCCTAGTTGTCCTGACGCTAACCCTAGTTGTCCTGACGCTAACCCTAGTTGTCCTGACGCTAACCCTAGATGTCCTGACGCTAACCCTACTTGTCCTGACGCTAACCCTAGTTGTCCTGACGCTAACCCTAGTTGTCCTGACGCTAACCCGAGTTGTCCTGACGCTAACCCGAGTTGTCCTGACGCTAACCCTAGTTGTCCTGACGCTAACCCTAGTTGTCCTGACGCTAACCCTAGTTGTCCTAACGCTAACCCTAGTTGTCCTGACGCTAACCCGAGTTGTCCTGACGTTAACCCGAGTTGTCCTGACGCTAACCCGAGTTGTCCTGACGCTAACCCTAGTTGTCCTGACGCTAACCCTAGTTGTCCTGACGCTAACCCTAGTTGTCCTAACGCTAACCCTAGTTGTCCTGACGCTAACCCGAGTTGTCCTGACGTTAACCCGAGTTGTCCTGACGCTAACCCTAGTTGTCCTGACGCTAACCCTACTTGTCCTGACGCTAACCCTAGTTGTCCTGACGCTAACCCTAGATGTCCTGACGCTAACCCTACTTGTCCTGACGCTATCCCTAGTTGTCCTGACGCTAACCCGAGTTGTCCTGACGCTAACCCTAGTCGTCCTGACGCTAACCCGATTTGTCCTGACGCTAACCCTAGTTGTCCTAACGCTAACCCTAGTTGTCCTGACGCTAACCCTAGTTGTCCTGACGCTAACCCTAGTTGTCGTGACGCTAACTCTAGTTGTCCTGACGCTAACCCTAGTTGTCCTGACGCTAACCCTAGTTGTCCTGACGCTAACCCTAGTTGTCCTGACGCAAACCCTAGTTGTCCTGACGCTAACCCTAGTTGTCCTAACGCTAACCCTAGTTGTCCTGATGCTAACCCTAGTTGTCCTGACGCTAACCCTAATTGTCCTGACGCTAACCCTACTTGTCCTGACGCTAACCCTAGATGTCCTGACGCTAACCCTACTTGTCCTGACGCTAACCCTAGTTGTCCTGACGCTAACCCGAGTTGTCCTGACGCTAACCCTTGTTGTCCTGACGCTAACCCTAGTTGTCCTGACGCTAACCCTAGTTGTCCTGAAGCTAACCCTAGTTGTCCTGACGCTAACCCTAGTTGTCCTGACGCTAACCCTAGTTGTCCTGACGCTAACCCTAGTTGTCCTGACGCTAACCCTACTTGTCCTGACGCTAACCCTACTTGTCCTGACGCTAACCCTACTTGTCCTGACGCTAACCCTAGTTGTCCTGACGCTAACCCTAGTTGTCCTGACGCTAACCCTACTTGTCCTAACGCTAACCCTAGTTGTCCTGATGCTAACCCTACTTGTCCTGACGCTAACCCTAGTTGTCCTGACGCTAACCCTAGTTGTCCTGACGCTAACCCGAGTTGTCCTGACGCTAACCCTAGTTGTCCTGACGCTAACCCTAGTTGTCCTGACGCTAACCCAATTTGTCCTGACGCTAACCCTAGTTGTCCTAACGCTAAACCTAGTTGTCCTGACGCTAACCCTAGTTGTCCTGACGCTAACCCTAGTTGTCCTGACGCTAACCCTAGTTGTCGTGACGCTAACCCTAGTTGTCGTGACGCTAACCCTAGTTGTCGTGACGCTAACCCTAGTTGTCCTGACGCTAACCCTAGTTGTCCTGACGCTAACCCTAGTTGTCCTGACGCTAACCCTACTTGTCCTGACGCTAACCCTACTTGTCCTGACGCTAACCCTACTTGTCCTGAGGCTAACCCTAGTTGTTCTGACGCTAACCCTAGTTGTCCTGACGCTAACCCTACTTGTCCTGACGCTAACCCTAGTTGTCCTGACGCTAACCCTAGTTGTCCTGACGCTAAACCTAGTTGTCCTGACGCTAACCCTAGTTGTCCTGACGCTAACCCTAGTTGTACTGACGCTAACCCTAGTTGTCCTGATGCTGACATTAGTTGTACTGACGCTAATCCTACTTGTCCTGACGCTAACCCTACTTGTCCTGACGCTAACCCTACTTGTCCTGACGCTAACCCTACTTGTCCTGACGCTAACCCTACTTGTCCTGACGCTAACCCTAGTTGTCCTGACGCTAACCCTACTTGTCCTGACGCTAACCCTACTTGTCCTGACGCTAACCCTAGTTGTCCTGACGCTAACCCTACTTGTCCTGACGCTAACCCTAGTTGTCCTGACGCTAACCCTAGTTGTCCTGACGCTAACCCTAGTTGTCCTGACGCTAACCCTACTTGTCCTGACGCTAACCCTAGTTGTCCTGACGCTAACCCTAGATGTCCTGACGCTAACCCTACTTGTCCTGACGCTAACCCTAGTTGTCCTGACGCTAACCTGAGTTGTCCTGACGCTTACCCGAGTTGTCCTGACGCTAACCCTACTTGTCCTGACGCTAACCCTAGTTGTCCTGACGCTAACCCTACTTGTCCTGACGCTAACCCTAGTTGTCCTGACGCTAACCCTAGTTGTCCTGACGATAACCCTAGTTGTCCTGACGCTAACCCTAGTTGTCCTGACACTAACCTGAGTTGTCCTGACGCTAACCCGAGTTGTCCTGACGCTAACCCGAGTTGTCCTGACGCTAGCCCTAGTTGTCCTAACGCTAACCCTAGTTGTCCTGACGCTAACCCTAGTTGTCCTGACGCTAACCCTTGTTGTCCTGACGATAACCCTAGTTGTCCTGACGCTAACCCTAGTTGTCCTGACGCTAACCCTAGTTGTCCTGACGCTAACCCTAGTTGTCCTGACGCTAACCCTACTTGTCCTGACGCTAACCCTAGTTGTCCTGACGCTAACCCTAGTTGTCCTGACGCTAACCCTAGTTGTCCTGACGCTAACCCTAGTTGTCCTGACGCTAACCCTAGTTGTCCTGACGCTAACCCTACTTGTCCTGACGCTAACCCTAGTTGTCCTGACGCTAGCCCTACTTGTCTTGACGCTAACCCTACTTGTCCTGTCGCTAACCCTAGTTGTCCTGACGCTAACCCTAGTTGTCCTGACGCTAACCCTAATTGTCCTGACGCTAACCCTACTTGTCCTGACGCTAACCCTAGTTGTCCTGACGCTAACCCTAATTGTCCTGACGCTAACCCTAGTTGTCCTGACGCTAACCCTAGATGTCCTGACGCTAACCCTACTTGTCCTGACGCTAACCCTAGTTGTCCTGACGCTAACCCTAGTTGTCCTGACGCTAACCCTAGTTGTCCTGACGCTAACCCTAGATGTCCTGACGCTAACCCTACTTGTCCTGACGCTAACCCTAGTTGTCCTGACGCTAACACGATTTGTCCTGACGCTAACCCTAGTTGTCCTAACGCTAACCCTAGTTGTCCTGACGCTAACCCGAGTTGCCCTGACGTTAACCCGAGTTGTCCTGACGCTAACCCGAGTTGTCCTGACGCTAACCCGAGTTGTCCTGACACTAACCCTAGTTGTCCTGACGCTAACCCTAGTTGTCCTGACGCTAACCCGCTTTGTCCTGACGCTAACCCTACTTGTCCTGACGCTAACCCTACTTGTCCTGACGCTAACCCTAGTTGTCCTGATGCTAACCCTAGTTGTCCTGACGCTAACCCTAGTTGTCCTGACGCTAACCCTAGTTGTCCTGACACTAACCCTAGTTGTCGTGATGCTAACCTTAGTTGTCGTGACGCTAACCCTAGTTGTCCTGACGCTAACCCTAGTTGTCCTGACGCTAACCCTAGTTGTCCTGATGCTAACTCTACTTGTCCTGACGTTAACCCTAGTTGTCCTGACGCTAACCCTAGTTGTCCTGACGCTAACCCTACTTGTCCTGAGGCTAACCCTAGTTGTCCTGACGCTAACCCTACTTGTCCTGACGCTAACCCTAGTTGTCCTGACGCTAACCCTAGTTGTCCTGACGCTAACCCTAGTTGTCCTGACGCTAACCCTAGTTGTCCTGACGCTAACCCTAGTTGTCCTGACGCTAACCCTAGTTGTCCTGACGCTAACCCTAGTTGTCCTGACGCTAATCCTACTTGTCCTGACGCTAACCCTACTTGTCCTGACGCTAACCCTACTTGTCCTGACGCTAACCCTAGTTGTCCTGACGCTAACCCTACTTGTCCTGACGCTAACCCTACTTGTCCTGACGCTAACCCTAGTTGTCCTGACGCTAACCCTACTTGTCCTGACGCTAACCCTAGTTGTCCTGACGCTAACCCTAGTTGTCCTGACGCTAACCCTAGTTGTCCTGACGCTAACCCTACTTGTCCTGACGCTAACCCTAGTTGTCCTGACGCTAACCCTAGATGTCCTGACGCTAACCCTACTTGTCCTGACGCTAACCCTAGTTGTCCTGACGCTAACCCGAGTTGTCCTGACGCTAACCCGAGTTGTCCTGATGCTAACCCTAGTTGTCCTGACGCTAACCCTAGTTGTCCTGACGCTAACCCGATTTGTCCTGACGCTAACCCTAGTTGTCCTGACGCTAACCCTAGTTTTCCTGACGCTAACCCGAGTTTTCCTGACGTTAACCCGAGTTGTCCTGACGCTAACCCGACTTGTCCTGACGCTAACCCGAGTTGTCCTTACACTAACCCTAGTTGTCCTGACGCTAACCCTAGTTGTCCTGACGCTAACCCGATTTGTCCTGACGCTAACCCGAGTTGTCCTGACGCTAACCCTAGTTGTCCTGACGCTAACCCGAGTTGTCCTGACACTAACCATACCTCTCCTGACGCTAACCCGAGTTGTCCTGACGCTAACCCGAGTTGTCCTGATGCTAACCCGAGTTGTCCTGACGCTAACCCTACTAGTCCTGACGCTAACCCTACTTGTCCTGACGCTAACCCTACTTGTCCTGACGCTAACCCTAGTTGTCCTGACGCTAACCCTAGTTGTCCTGACGCTAACCCTAGTTGTCGTGACGCTAACCCTAGTTGTCCTGACGCTAACCCTAGTTGTCCTGACGCTAACCCTAGTTGTCGTGACGCTAACCCTAGTTGTCGTGACGCTAACCCTAGTTGTCGTGACGCTAACCCTAGTTGTCCTGACGCTAACCCTAGTTGTCCTGACGCTAACCCTACTAGTCCTGACGCTAACCCTACTTGTCCTGACGCTAACCCTAGTTGTCCTGACGCTAACCCTAGTTGTCCTGACGCTAACCCTAGTTTTCGTGACGCTAACCCTAGTTGTCCTGACGCTAACCCTAGTTGTCCTGACGCTAACCCTAGTTGTCGTGACGCTAACCCTAGGTGTCCTGACGCTAACCCTAGTTGTCGTGACGCTAACCCTAGTTGTCCTGACGCTAACCCTAGTTGTCCTGACGCTAACCCTAGTTGTCCTGACGCTAACCCTAGTTGTCCTGACGCTAACCCTAGTTGTCGTGACGCTAACCCTAGTTGTCCTGAGGCTAACCCTAGTTGTCCTGACGCTAACCCTAGTTGTCCCGACGCTAACCCTAGTTGTCCTGACGCTAACCCTAGTTGTCCTGATGCTATCCCTAGTTGTCCTAACGCTAACCCTAGTTGTCCTGACGCTAACCCTAGTTGTCCTGACGCTTACCCTAGTTGTCCTGATGCTAACCCTAGTTGTCCTGATGCTAACCCTAGTTGTCCTGGCGCTAACCCTAGTTGTCCTGGCGCTAACCCTAGTTGTCCTGACGCTAACCCTAGTTGTCCTGACGCTAACCCTAGTTGTCCAGACGCTAACCCTAGTTGTCCTGATGCTTACCCTAGTTGTCCTGACGCTAACCCTAGTTGTCCTGACGCTAACCCTAGTTGTCCTGACGCTAACCCTAGTTGTCCTGATGCTAACCCGATTTGTCCTGACGCTAACCCTACTTGTCCTGACGCTAACCCTAGTTGTCGTGACGCTAACCCTAGTTGTCCTGATGCTAACCCTAGTTGTGACGCTAACCCTAGTTGTCCTGGCGCTAAACCTAGTTGTCCTGGCGCTAACCCTAGTTGTCCTGGCGCTAACCCTAGTTGTAATGGCTCTAACCCTAGTTGTCCTGGCGCTAACCCTAGTTGTCCTGACGCTAACCCAAGTTGTCCTGACGTTAACCCGAGTTGTCCTGACGCTAACCCGAGTTGTCCTGACGCTAACCGAGTTGTCCTGACGCTAACCCTAGTTGTCCTGACGCTAACCCTAGTTGTCCTGATGCTAACCCGATTTGTCCTGACGCTAACCCTACTTGTCCTGACGCTAACCCTAGTTGTCGTGACGCTAACCCTAGTTGTCCTGATGCTAACCCTAGTTGTGACGCTAACCCTAGTTGTCCTGACGCTAACCCTAGTTGTCCTGACGCTAACCCTAGTTGTCCTGACGCTAACCCTAGTTGTCCTGACGGTAACCCTAGTTGTCCTGACGCTAACCCTAGTTGTCCTGACGGTAACCCTAGTTGTCCTGACGCTAACCCTAGTTGTCCTGACGCTAACCCTAGTTGTCGTGACGCTAACCCTAGTTGTCGTGACGCTAACCCTAGTTGTCGTGACGCTAACCCTAGTTGTCCTGACGCTAACCCTAGTTGTCCTGACGCTAACCCTAGTTGTCCTGACGCTAACCCTAGTTGTCGGGACGCTAACCCTAGTTGTCGTGACGCTAACCCTAGTTGTCCTGACGCTAACCCTAGTTGTCCTTACGCTAACCCTAGTTGTCGTGACGCTAACCCTAGTTGTCGTGACGCTAACCCTAGTTGTCCTGACGCTAACTCTAGTTGTCCTGACGCTAACCCTAGTTGTCGTGACGCTAACCCTAGTTGTCCTGACGCTAACCCTAGTTGTCGGGACGCTAACCCTAGTTGTCGTGACGCTAACCCTAGTTGTCCTGACTCTAACCCTAGTTGTCCTGACGCTAACCCTAGTTGTCCTGACGCTAACCCTAGTTGTTGTGACGCTAACCCTAGTTGTCCTGACGCTAACCCTAGTTGTCCTGACGCTAACCCTAGTTAGCCTGACGCTAACCCTAGTTGTCGTGACGCTAACCCTAGTTGTCCTGACGCTAACCCTAGTTGTCGTGACGCTAACCCTAGTTGTCCTGACGCTAACCCTAGT
This sequence comes from Phyllobates terribilis, assembly GCF_046119375.1. NCBI lineage: Eukaryota > Metazoa > Chordata > Amphibia > Anura > Dendrobatidae > Phyllobates > Phyllobates terribilis. The sequence goes on along the minus strand of NW_027366396.1, from coordinate 51,737 downwards.
TGTCCTGACGCTAACCCTAGTTGTCCTGACGCTAACCCTAGTTGTCCTGACGCTAACCCTAGTTGTCCTGACGCTAACCCTAGTTGTCCTGACGGTAACCCTAGTTGTCCTGACGCTAACCCTAGTTGTCCTGACGGTAACCCTAGTTGTCCTGACGGTAACCCTAGTTGTCCTGACGCTAACCCTAGTTGTCCTGACGCTAACCCTAGTTGTCGTGACGCTAACCCTAGTTGTCGTGACGCTAACCCTAGTTGTCCTGACGCTAACCCTAGTTGTCCTGACGCTAACCCTAGTTGTCGTGTCGCTAACCCTAGGTGTCGTGACGCTAACCCTAGTTGTCGTGACGCTAACCCTAGTTGTCCTGACGCTAACCCTAGTTGTCCTGACGCTAACCCTAGTTGTCCTGACGCTAACCCTAGTTGTCGTGACGCTAACCCTAGTTGTCCTGATGCTAACCCTAGTTGTCCTGACGCTAACCCTAGTTGTCCTGACGCTAACCCTAGTTGTTGTGACGCTAACCCTAGGTGTCCTGACGCTAACCCTAGTTGTCGTGACGCTAACCCTAGTTGTCCTGACGCTAACCCTATATGTCCTGACGCTAACCCTAGTTGTCCTGACGCTAACCCTAGTTGTCGTGACGCTAACCCTAGTTGTCCTGACGCTAACCCTAGTTGTCCTGACGCTAACCCTAGTTGTCGTGACGCTAACCCTAGTTGTCCTGACGCTAACCCTAGTTGTCCTGACGCTAACCCTAGTTGTCGTGACGCTAACCCTAGTTGTCCTGACGCTATCCCTAGTTGTCGTGACGCTAACCCTAGTTGTCCTGACGCTAATCCTAGTTGTCCTGACGCTAACCCTAGTTGTCCTGACGCTAACCCTAGTTGTCCTGACGCTAACCCTAGTTGTCGTGACGCTAACCCTAGTTGTCCTGATGCTAACCCTAGTTGTGACGCTAACCCTAGTTGTCCTGACGCTAACCCTAGTTGTCCTGACGATAACCCTAGTTGTCCTGACGCTAACCCTAGTTGTCCTGACGCTAACCCTAGTTGTCCTGACTCTAACCCTAGTTGTCGTGACGCTAACCCTAGTTGTCCTGACGCTAACCCTAGTTGTCGTGACGCTAACGCTAGTTGTCCTGACGCTAACCCTAGTTGTCCTGACGCTAACCCTTGTTGTCCTGACGCTAACCCTAGTTGTCCTGATGCTAACCCTAGTTGTCCCGACGCTAACCCTAGTTGTCCTGAGGCTAACCCTAGTTGTCCTGACGCTAACCCTAGTTGTCCCGACGCTAACCCTAGTTGTCCTGACGCTACCCCTAGTTGTCCTGACGCTATCCCTAGTTGTCCTGACGCTAACCCTAGTTGTCGGGACGCTAACCCTAGTTGTCGTGACGCTAACCCTAGTTGTCCTGACTCTAACCCTAGTTGTCCTGACGCTAACCCTAGTTGTCCTGACGCTAACCCTAGTTGTTGTGACGCTAACCCTAGTTGTCCTGACGCTAACCCTAGTTGTCCTGACGCTAACCCTAGTTAGCCTGACGCTAACCCTAGTTGTCGTGACGCTAACCCTAGTTGTCCTGACGCTAACCCTAGTTGTCGTGACGCTAACCCTAGTTGTCCTGACGCTAACCCTAGTTGTCGTGACGCTAACCCTAGTTGTCCTGACGCTAACCCTAGTTGTCCTGACGCTAACCCTAGTTGTCCTGACGCTAACCCTAGTTGTCCCGACGCTAACCCTAGTTGTCCCGACGCTAACCCTAGTTGTCCTGACGCTAACCCTAGTTGTCCTGACGCTAACCCTAGTTGTCCTGATGCTAACCCTAGTTGTCCTGCCGCTATCCCTAGTTGTCCTGACGCTAACCCTAGTTGTCCTGACGCTAACCCTAGTTGTCCTGACGCTAAACCTAGTTGTCCTGACGCTAACCCTAGTTGTCCTGACGCTAACCCTAGTTGTCGTGACGCTAACCCTAGTTGTCCTGACGCTAACCCTAGTTGTCCTGACGCTAACCCTAGTTGTCCTGACGCTAACCCTAGTTGTTGTGACGCTAACCCTAGGTGTCCTGACGCTAACCCTAGTTGTCGTGACGCTAACCCTAGTTGTCCTGACGCTAACCCTATATGTCCTGACGCTAACCCTAGTTGTCGTGACGTTAACCCTAGTTGTCCTGACGCTAACCCTAGTTGTCGTGACGCTAACGCTAGTTGTCCTGACGCTAACCCTAGTTGTCCTGATGCTAACCCTAGTTGTGACGCTAACCCTAGTTGTCCTGACGCTAACCCTAGTTGTCCTGACGATAACCCTAGTTGTCCTGACGCTAACCCTAGTTGTCCTGACTCTAACCCTAGTTGTCGTGACGTTAACCCTAGTTGTCCTGACGCTAACCCTAGTTGTCGTGACGCTAACGCTAGTTGTCCTGACGCTAACCCTAGTTGTCCTGACGCTAACCCTTGTTGTCCTGACGCTAACCCTAGTTGTCCTGATGCTAACCCTAGTTGTCCCGACGCTAACCCTAGTTGTCCTGACGCTAACCCTAGTTGTCCTGACGCTAACCCTAGTTGTCCTGACGCTAACCCTAGTTGTCCCGACGCTAACCCTAGTTGTCCCGATGCTAACCCTAGTTATCCTGACGCTAACCCTAGTTGTCCTGACGCTAACCCTAGTTGTCCTGACGCTAACCCTAGTTGTCCCGACGCTAACCCTAGTTGTCCTGACGCTAACCCTAGTTGTCCTGACGCTAACCCTAGTTGTCCTGATGCTAACCCTAGTTGTCCTGCCGCTATCCCTAGTTGTCCTGACGCTAACCCTAGTTGTCCTGACGCTAACCCTAGTTGTCCTGACGCTAAACCTAGTTGTCCTGACGCTAACCCTAGTTGTCCTGACGCTAACCCTAGTTGTCCTGACGCTAACCCTAGTTGTCGTGACGCTAACCCTAGTTGTCCTGACGCTAACCCTAGTTGTCCTGACGCTAACCCTAGTTGTCCTGACGCTAACCCTAGTTGTTGTGACGCTAACCCTAGGTGTCCTGACGCTAACCCTAGTTGTCGTGACGCTAACCCTAGTTGTCCTGACGCTAACCCTATATGTCCTGACGCTAACCCTAGTTGTCGTGACGTTAACCCTAGTTGTCCTGACGCTAACCCTAGTTGTCGTGACGCTAACGCTAGTTGTCCTGACGCTAACCCTAGTTGTCCTGACGCTAACCCTTGTTGTCCTGACGCTAACCCTAGTTGTCCTGCCGCTATCCCTAGTTGTCCTGACGCTAACCCTAGTTGTCCTGACGCTAACCCTAGTTGTCCTGACGCTAAACCTAGTTGTCCTGACGCTAACCCTAGTTGTCCTGACGCTAACCCTAGTTGTCCTGACGCTAACCCTAGTTGTCGTGACGCTAACCCTAGTTGTCCTGACGCTAACCCTAGTTGTCCTGACGCTAACCCTAGTTGTCCTGACGCTAACCCTAGTTGTTGTGACGCTAACCCTAGGTGTCCTGACGCTAACCCTAGTTGTCGTGACGCTAACCCTAGTTGTCCTGACGCTAACCCTATATGTCCTGACGCTAACCCTAGTTGTCGTGACGTTAACTCTAGTTGTCCTGACGCTAACCCTAGTTGTCGTGACGCTAACGCTAGTTGTCCTGACGCTAACCCTAGTTGTCCTGACGCTAACCCTTGTTGTCCTGACGCTAACCCTAGTTGTCCTGATGCTAACCCTAGTTGTGACGCTAACCCTAGTTGTCCTGACGCTAACCCTAGTTGTCCTGACGATAACCCTAGTTGTCCTGACGCTAACCCTAGTTGTCCTGACTCTAACCCTAGTTGTCGTGACGTTAACCCTAGTTGTCCTGACGCTAACCCTAGTTGTCGTGACGCTAACGCTAGTTGTCCTGACGCTAACCCTAGTTGTCCTGACGCTAACCCTTGTTGTCCTGACGCTAACCCTAGTTGTCCTGATGCTAACCCTAGTTGTCCCGACGCTAACCCTAGTTGTCCTGAGGCTAACCCTAGTTGTCCTGACGCTAACCCTAGTTGTCCCGACGCTAACCCTAGTTGTCCTGACACAAACCCTAGTTGTCCTGACGCTATCCCTAGTTGTCCTGACGCTAACCCTAGTTGTTCTGACGCTAACCCTAGTTGTCCTGACGCTTTCCCTAGTTGTCCTGATGCTAACCCTAGTTGTCCTGGCGCTAACCCTAGTTGTCCTGGCGCTAACCCTAGTTGTCCTGACGCTAACCCTAGTTGTCCTGACGCTAACCCTAGTTGTCCTGACGCTAACCCTAGTTGTCCAGACGCTAACCCTAGTTGTCCAGACGCTAACCCTAGTTGTCCTGATGCTTACCCTAGTTGTCCTGACGCTAACCCTAGTTGTCCTGACGCTAACCCTAGTTGTCCTGACGCTAACCCTAGTTGTCCTGACGCTAACCCTAGTTGTCCTGACGCTAACCCTAGTTGTCCTGACGCTAACCCTAGTTGTCCTGGAGCTAACCCTAGTTGTCCTGGCGCTAAACCTAGTTGTCCTGGCGCTAACCCTAGTTGTCCTGGCGCTAACCCTAGTTGTAATGGCGCTAACCCTAGTTGTCCTGGCGCTAACCCTAGTTGTCCTGACGCTAACCCGAGTTGTCCTGACGTTAACCCGAGTTGTCCTGACGCTAACCCGAGTTGTCCTGACGCTAACCGAGTTGTCCTGACGCTAACCCTAGTTGTCCTGATGCTAACCCTAGTTGTCCTGATGCTAACCCGATTTGTCCTGACGCTAACCCTAATTGTCCTGACGCTAACCCTAGTTGTTGTGACGCTAACCCTAGGTGTCCTGACGCTAACCCTAGTTGTCGTGACGCTAACCCTAGTTGTCCTGACGCTAACCCTATATGTCCTGACGCTAACCCTAGTTGTCGTGACGTTAACCCTAGTTGTCCTGACGCTAACCCTAGTTGTCGTGACGCTAACCCTAGTTGTCGTGACGCTAACCCTAGTTGTCCTGACGCTAACCCTAGTTGTCCTGACGCTAACCCTAGTTAGCCTGACGCTAACCCTAGTTGTCGTGACGCTAACCCTAGTTGTCCTGACGCTAACCCTAGTTGTCGTGACGCTAACCCTAGTTGTCCTGACGCTAACCCTAGTTGTCGTGACGCTAACCCTAGTTGTCCTGACGCTAACCCTAGTTGTCCTGACGCTAACCCTAGTTGTCCCGACGCTAACCCTAGTTGTCCCGATGCTAACCCTAGTTATCCTGACGCTAACCCTAGTTGTCCTGACGCTAACCCTAGTTGTCCTGACGCTAACCCTAGTTGTCCCGACGCTAACCCTAGTTGTCCTGACGCTAACCCTAGTTGTCCTGACGCTAACCCTAGTTGTCCTGACGCTAACCCTAGTTGTCCTGATGCTAACCCTAGTTGTCCTGCCGCTATCCCTAGTTGTCCTGACGCTAACCCTAGTTGTCCTGACGCTAACCCTAGTTGTCCTGACGCTAACCCTAGTTGTCCTGACGCTAAACCTAGTTGTCCTGACGCTAACCCTAGTTGTCCTGACGCTAACCCTAGTTGTCCTGACGCTAACCCTAGTTGTCGTGACGCTAACCATAGTTGTCCTGACGCTAACCCTAGTTGTCCTGACGCTAACCCTAGTTGTCCTGACGCTAACCCTAGTTGTTGTGACGCTAACCCTAGGTGTCCTGACGCTAACCCTAGTTGTCGTGACGCTAACCCTAGTTGTCCTGACGCTAACCCTATATGTCCTGACGCTAACCCTAGTTGTCGTGACGTTAACCCTAGTTGTCCTGACGCTAACCCTAGTTGTCGTGACGCTAACGCTAGTTGTCCTGACGCTAACCCTAGTTGTCCTGACGCTAACCCTTGTTGTCCTGACGCTAACCCTAGTTGTCCTGATGCTAACCCTAGTTGTGACGCTATCCCTAGTTGTCCTGACGCTAACCCTAGTTGTTCTGACGCTAACCCTAGTTGTCCTGACGCTTTCCCTAGTTGTCCTGATGCTAACCCTAGTTGTCCCGACGCTAACCCTAGTTGTCCTGAGGCTAACCCTAGTTGTCCTGACGCTAACCCTAGTTGTCCCGACGCTAACCCTAGTTGTCCTGACACAAACCCTAGTTGTCCTGACGCTATCCCTAGTTGTCCTGACGCTATCCCTAGTTGTCCTGACGCTAACCCTAGTTGTCCTGACGCTTTCCCTAGTTGTCCTGATGCTAACCCTAGTTGTCCTGGCGCTAACCCTAGTTGTCCTGGCGCTAACCCTAGTTGTCCTGACGCTAACCCTAGTTGTCCTGACGCTAACCCTAGTTGTCCAGACGCTAACCCTAGTTGTCCAGACGCTAACCCTAGTTGTCCTGATGCTTACCCTAGTTGTCCTGACGCTAACCCTAGTTGTCCTGACGCTAACCCTAGTTGTCCTGACGCTAACCCTAGTTGTCCTGACGCTAACCCTAGTTGTCCTGACGCTAACCCTAGTTGTCCTGACGCTAACCCTAGTTGTCCTGGAGCTAACCCTAGTTGTCCTGGCGCTAAACCTAGTTGTCCTGGCGCTAACCCTAGTTGTCCTGGCGCTAACCCTAGTTGTCCTGGCGCTAACCCTAGTTGTAATGGCGCTAACCCTAGTTGTCCTGGCGCTAACCCTAGTTGTCCTGACGCTAACCCGAGTTGTCCTGATGCTAACCCTAGTTGTCCTGGCGCTAACCCTAGTTGTCCTGACGCTAACCCTAGTTGTCCTGACGCTATCCCTAGTTGTCCTGACGCTAACCCTAGTTGTTCTGACGCTAACCCTAGTTGTCCTGACGCTTTCCCTAGTTGTCCTGATGCTAACCCTAGTTGTCCTGGCGCTAACCCTAGTTGTCCTGGCGCTAACCCTAGTTGTCCTGACGCTAACCCTAGTTGTCCAGACGCTAACCCTAGTTGTCCAGACGCTAACCCTAGTTGTCCTGACGCTTACCCTAGTTGTCCTGACGCTAACCCTAGTTGTCCTGACGCTAACCCTAGTTGTCCTGACGCTAACCCTAGTTGTCCTGACGCTAACCCTAGTTGTCCTGGAGCTAACCCTAGTTGTCCTGGCGCTAAACCTAGTTGTCCTGGCGCTAACCCTAGTTGTCCTGGCGCTAACCCTAGTTGTAATGGCGCTAACCCTAGTTGTCCTGGCGCTAACCCTAGTTGTCCTGACGCTAACCCGAGTTGTCCTGACGTTAACCCGAGTTGTCCTGACGCTAACCCGAGTTGTCCTGACGCTAACCGAGTTGTCCTGACGCTAACCCTAGTTGTCCTGACGCTAACCCTAGTTGTCCTGATGCTAACCCGATTTGTCCTGACGCTAACCCTACTTGTCCTGACGCTAACCCTAGTTGTCGTGACGCTAACCCTAGTTGTCCTGATGCTAACCCTAGTTATCCTGACGCTAACCCTAGTTGTCCTGACGCTAACCCTAGTTGTCCTGACGATAACCCTAGTTGTCCTGACGCTAACCCTAGTTGTCCTGACTCTAACCCTAGTTGTCGTGACGCTAACCCTAGTTGTCCTGACGCTAACCCTAGTTGTCGTGACGCTAACGCTAGTTATCCTGACGCTAACCCTACTTGTCCTGACGCTAACCCTAGTTGTCCTGACGCTAACGCTAGTTATCCTGACGCTAACCCTACTTGTCCTGACGCTAACCCTAGTTGTCCTGACGCTAACCCTAGTTGTCCCGACGCTAACCCTAGTTGTCCCGACGCTAACCCTAGTTGTCCTGACGCTAACCCTAGTTGTCCCGACGCTAACCCTAGTTGTCCCGACGCTAACCCTAGTTGTCCTGACGCTAACCCTAGTTGTCCTGACGCTAACCCTAGTTGTCCTGACGCTATCCCTAGTTGTCCTGACGCTAACCCTAGTTGTCCTGACGCTAACCCTAGTTGTCCTGACGCTAAACCTAGTTGTCCTGACGCTAACCCTAGTTGTCCTGACGCTAACCCTAGTTGTCCTGACGCTAACCCTAGTTGTCCTGACGATAACCCTAGTTGTCCTGACGCTAACCCTAGTTGTCGTGTCGCTAACCCTAGGTGTCCTGACGCTAACCCTAGTTGTCGTGACGCTAACCCTAGTTGTCCTGACGCTAACCCTAGTTGTCCTGACGCTAACCCTAGTTGTCCTGACGCTAACCCTAGTTGTCCTGAAGCTAACCCTAGTTGTCGTGACGCTAACCCTAGTTGTCCTGACGCTAACCCTAGTTGTCCTGACGCTAACCCTAGTTGTCGTGACGCTAACCCTAGTTGTCCTGACGCTAACCCTAGTTGTCCTGACGCTAACCCTAGTTGTCCTGGAGCTAACCCTAGTTGTCCTGGCGCTAAACCTAGTTGTCCTGGCGCTAACCCTAGTTGTCCTGGCGCTAACCCTAGTTGTCCTGGCGCTAACCCTAGTTGTCCTGGCGCTAACCCTAGTTGTCCTGGCGCTAACCCTAGTTGTCCTGACGCTAACCCGAGTTGTCCTGACGTTAACCCGAGTTGTCCTGACGCTAACCCGAGTTGTCCTGACGCTAACCGAGTTGTCCTGACGCTAACCCTAGTTGTCCTGACGCTAACCCTAGTTGTCCTGATGCTAACCCGATTTGTCCTGACGCTAACCCTACTTGTCCTGACGCTAACCCTAGTTGTCGTGACGCTAACCCTAGTTGTCCTGACGCTAACCCTAGTTGTCCTGACGCTAACCCTAGTTGTCCTGACGCTAACCCTAGTTGTCCTGACGATAACCCTAGTTGTCCTGACGCTAACCCTAGTTGTCCTGACGATAACCCTAGTTGTCGTGACGCTAACCCTAGTTGTCCTGACGCTAACCCTAGTTGTCGTGACGCTAACGCTAGTTATCCTGACGCTAACCCTACTTGTCCTGACGCTAACCCTAGTTGTCCTGACGCTAACGCTAGTTATCCTGACGCTAACCCTACTTGTCCTGACGCTAACCCTAGTTGTCCTGACGCTAACCCTAGTTGTCCCGACGCTAACCCTAGTTGTCCCGACGCTAACCCTAGTTGTCCTGACGCTAACCCTAGTTGTCCCGACGCTAACCCTAGTTGTCCCGACGCTAACCCTAGTTGTCCCGACGCTAACCCTAGTTGTCCTGACGCTAACCCTAGTTGTCCTGACGCTATCCCTAGTTGTCCTGACGCTAACCCTAGTTGTCCTGACGCTAACCCTAGTTGTCCTGACGCTAAACCTAGTTGTCCTGACGCTAACCCTAGTTGTCCTGACGCTAACCCTAGTTGTCCTGACGCTAACCCTAGTTGTCCTGACGATAACCCTAGTTGTCCTGACGCTAACCCTAGTTGTCGTGTCGCTAACCCTAGGTGTCCTGACGCTAACCCTAGTTGTCGTGACGCTAACCCTAGTTGTCCTGACGCTAACCCTAGTTGTCCTGACGCTAACCCTAGTTGTCCTGAAGCTAACCCTAGTTGTCGTGACGCTAACCCTAGTTGTCCTGACGCTAACCCTAGTTGTCCTGACGCTAACCCTAGTTGTCCTGATGCTAACCCTAGTTGTCGTGACGCTAACCCTAGTTGTCGTGACGCTAACCCTAGGTGTCCTGACGCTAACCCTAGTTGTCGTGACGCTAACCCTAGTTGTCCTGACGCTAACCCTATATGTCCTGACGCTAACAATAGTTGTCCTGACGCTAACCCTAGTTGTCGTGACGCTAACCCTAGTTGTCCTGACGCTAACCCTAGTTGTCCTGACGCTAACCCTAGTTGTCCTGACGCTAACTCTAGTTGTCCTGACGCTAACCCTAGTTGTCCTGACTCTAACCCTAGTTGTCGTGACGCTAACCCTAGTTGTCGTGACGCTAACCCTAGTTGTCGTGACGCTAACCCTAGTTGTCCTGACGCTAACCCTAGTTGTCGTGACGCTAACCCTAGTTGTCCTGACGCTAACCCTAGTTGTCCTGACGCTAACCCTAGTTGTCCTGACGCTAACCCTAGTTGTCGTGACGCTAACCCTAGTTGTCCTGATGCTAACCCTAGTTGTGACGCTAACCCTAGTTGTCCTGACGCTAACCCTAGTTGTCCTGACGCTAACCCTAGTTGTCCTGACGATAACCCTAGTTGTCCTGACGCTAACCCTAGTTGTCCTGACGCTAACCCTAGTTGTCCTGACTCTAACCCTAGTTGTCGTGACGCTAACCCTAGTTGTCCTGACGCTAACCCTAGTTGTCGTGATGCTAACGCTAGTTGTCCTGACGCTAACCCTAGTTGTCCTGACGCTAACCCTAGTTGTCCTGACGCTAACCCTAGTTGTCCTGACGCTAACCCTAGTAGTCCTGATGCTAACCCTAGTTGTCCCGACGCTAACCCTAGTTGTCCTGAGGCTAACCCTAGTTGTCCTGACGCTAACCCTAGTTGTCCCGACGCTAACCCTAGTTGTCCTGATGCTAACCCTAGTTGTCCTGACGCTAACCCTAGTTGTCCTGACGCTATCCCTAGTTGTCCTGACGCTAACCCTAGTTGTCCTGACGCTAACCCTAGTTGTCCTGACGCTTACCCTAGTTGTCCTGACGCTAATCCTAGTTGTCCTGACGCTAACCCTAGTTGTCCTGACGCTAACCCTAGTTGTCCTGACGCTTACCCTAGTTGTCCTGACGCTAACCCTAGTTGTCCTGATGCTAACCCTAGTTGTCCTGGCGCTAACCCTAGTTGTCCTGGCGCTAACCCTAGTTGTCCTGGCGCTAACCCTAGTTGTCCTGACGCTAACCCTAGTTGTCCTGACGCTAACCCTAGTTGTCCTGACGCTTACCCTAGTTGTCCTGACGCTAACCCTAGTTGTCCTGACGCTAACCCTAGTTGTCCTGACGCTAACCCTAGTTGTCCTGACGCTAACCCTAGTTGTCCTGGAGCTAACCCTAGTTGTCCTGGCGCTAACCCTAGTTGTCCTGGTGCTAAACCTAGTTGTCCTGGCGCTAACCCTAGTTGTCCTGGCGCTAACCCTAGTTGTAATGGCGCTAACCCTAGTTGTCCTGGCGCTAACCCTAGTTGTCCTGACGCTAACCCGAGTTGTCCTGACGTTAACCCGAGTTGTCCTGACGCTAACCCAAGTTGTCCTGACGCTAACCCTAGTTGTCCTGACACTAACCCGATTTGTCCTGACGCTAACCCTACTTGTCCTGACGCTAACCCTAGTTGTCGTGACGCTAACCCTAGTTGTCCTGATGCTAACCCTTGTTGTGACGCTAACCCTAGTTGTCCTGACGCTAACCCTAGTTGTCCTGACGCTAACCCTAGTTGTCCTGACGATAACCCTAGTTGTCCTGACGCTAACCCTAGTTGTCCTGACGCTAACCCTAGTTGTCCTGACTCTAACCCTAGTTGTCGTGACGCTAACCCTAGTTGTCCTGACGCTAACCCTAGTTGTCCTGATGCTAACCCTAGTTGTCCCGACGCTAACCCTAGTTGTCCTGAGGCTAACCCTAGTTGTCCTGACGCTAACCCTAGTTGTCCCGACGCTAACCCTAGTTGTCCTGACGCTAACCCTAGTTGTCCTGACGCTATCCCTAGTTGTCCTGACGCTAACCCTAGTTGTCCTGACGCTAACCCTAGTTGTCCTGACGCTAACCCTAGTTGTCCTGACGCTTACCCTAGTTGTCCTGATGCTAACCCTAGTTGTCCTGATGCTAACCCTAGTTTTCCTGGCCCTAACCATAGTTGTCCTGGCGCTAACCCTAGTTGTCCTGGCGCTAACCCTAGTTGTCCTGACGCTAACCCTAGTTGTCCTGACGCTAACCCTAGTTGTCCTGACGCTAACCCTAGTTGTCCTGACGCTTACCCTAGTTGTCCTGACGCTAACCCTAGTTGTCCTGACGCTAACCCTAGTTGACCTGACGCTAACCCTAGTTGTCCTGACGCTAACCCTAGATGTCCTGGAGCTAACCCTAGTTGTCCTGGGCTAACCCTAGTTGTCCTGGCGCTAACCCTAGTTGTAATGGCGCTAACCCTAGTTGTCCTGGTGCTAACCCTAGTTGTCCTGACGCTAACCCGAGTTGTCCTGACGTTAACCCGAGTTGTCCTGATGCTAACCCGAGTTGTCCTGATGCTAACCGAGTTGTCCTGACGCTAACCCTAGTTGTCCTGATGCTAACCCTAGTTGTCCTGACGCTAACCCTAGTTGTCCTGACGCTAACCCTAGTTGTCGTGACGCTAACCCTAGTTGTCGTGACGCTAACCCTAGTTGTCCTGACGCTAACCCTAGTTGTCCTGACGCTAACCCTAGTTGTCCTGACGCTAACCCTAGTTGTCCTGACGCTAACCCTAGTTGTCGTGACGCTAACCCTAGTTGTCCTGATGCTAACCCTAGTTGTCGTGACGCTAACCCTAGTTGTCGTGACGCTAACCCTAGTTGTCCTGACGCTAACCCTAGTTGTCCTGACGCTAACCCTAGTTGTCGTGACGCTAACCCTAGTTGTCGTGACGCTAACCCTAGTTGTCCTGACGCTAACCCTAGTTGTCCTGACGCTAACCCTAGTTGTCCTGACGCTAACCCTAGTTGTCCTGACGCTAACCCTAGTTGTCCTGATGCTAACCCTAGTTGTCATGATGCCAACCCTAGTTGTCCTGACGCTAACCCTAGTTGTCGTGACGCTAACCCTATTTGTCCTGACGCTAACCCTAGTTGTCCTGACGCTAACCCTAGTTGTCCTGACGCTAACCCTAGTTGTCGTGACGCTAACCCTAGTTGTCATGATGCCAACCCTAGTTGTCCTGATGCTAACCCTAGTTGTCGTGATGCTATCCCTAGTTGTCCTGACGCTAACCCTAGTTGTCCTGACGCTAACCCTAGTTGTCCTGACGCTAACCCTAGTTGTCCTGATGCTAACCCTAGTTGTCGTGATGCCAACCCTAGTTGTCCTGAAGCTAACCCTAGTTGTCGTGACGCTAACCCTAGTTGTCCTGACGCTAACCCTAGTTGTCCTGACGCTAACCCTAGTTGTCCTGACGCTAACCCTAGTTGTCCTGATGCTAACCCTAGTTGTCCTGACGCTAACCCTAGTTGTCCTGACGGTAACCCTAGTTGTCCTGACGCTAACCCTAGTTGTCCTGACGCTAACCCTAGTTGTCCTGACGCTAACCCTAGTTGTCGTGACGCTAACCCTAGATGTCCTGACGCTAACCCTACTTGTCCTGACGCTAACCCTAGTTGTCGTGACGCTAACTCTAGTTGTCCTGACGCTAACCCTAGTTGTCGTGACGCTATCCCTAGTTGTCCTGACGCTAACCCTAGTTGTCCTGACGCTAACCCGAGTTGTCCTGACACTAACCCTACTTGTCCTGACGCTAACCCGAGTTGTCCTGACGCTAACCCGAGTTGTCCTGATGCTAACCCGAGTTGTCCTGACGCTAACCCTACTTGTCCTGACGCTAACCCTAGTTGTCCTGACGCTAACCCTAGTTGTCCTGATGCTAACCCTAGTTGTCGTGATGCCAAACCTAGTTGTCCTGATGCTAACCCTAGTTGTCGTGACGCTAACCCTAGTTGTCCTGACGCTAACCCTAGTTGTCCTGACGCTAACCCTAGTTGTCCTGACGCTAACCCTAGTTGTCCTGACGCTAACCCTAGTTGTCCTGACGCTAAACCTAGTTGTCCTGACGCTAACCCTAGTTGTCCTGACGCTAACCCTAGTTGTCCTGATGCTAACCCTAGTTGTCCTGACGGTAACCCTAGTTGTCCTGACGCTAACCCTAGTTGTACTGACGCTAACCCTAGTTGTCGTGACGCTATCCCTAGTTGTCCTGACGCTAACCCTAGTTGTCCTGACGCTAACCCGAGTTGTCCTGACACTAACCCTACTTGTCCTGACGCTAACCCGAGTTGTCCTGACGCTAACCCGAGTTGTCCTGATGCTAACCCGAGTTGTCCTGACGCTAACCCTACTTGTCCTGACGCTAACCCTACTTGTCCTGACGCTAACCCTAGTTGTCCTGACGCTAACCCTAGTTGTCCTGACGCTAACCCTAGTTGTCGTGACGCTAACCCTAGTTGTCCTGACGCTAACCCTAGTTGTCCTGACGCTAACCCTAGTTGTCCTGACGCTAACCCTAGTTGTCGTGACGCTAACTCTAGTTGTCGTGACGCTAACCCTAGTTGTCCTGACGCTAACCCTAGTTGTCGTGACGCTAACCCTAGTTGTCGTGACGCTAACCCTAGTTGTCCTGACGCTAACCCTAGTTGTCCTGACGCTAACCCTAGTTGTCCTGACGCTAACCCTAGATGTCGTGACGCTAACCCTAGTTGTCCTGACGCTAACCCTAGTTGTCCTGACGCTAACCCTAGTTGTCCTGACGCTAACCCTAGTTGTCGTGATGCCAACCCTAGTTGTCCTGATGCTAACCCTAGTTGTCGTGACGCTAACCCTAGTTGTCCTGACGCTAACCCTAGTTGTCCTGACGCTAACCCTAGTTGTCCTGATGCTAACCCTAGTTGTCCTGACGCTAAACCTAGTTGTCCTGACGCTAACCCTAGTTGTCCTGACGCTAACCCTAGTTGTCCTGACGGTAACCCTAGTTGTCCTGACGCTAACCCTAGTTGTCCTGACGCTAACCCTAGTTGTCCTGACGCTAACCCTAGTTGTCCTGACGCTAACCCTAGTTGTCGTGCCGCTAACTCTAGTTGTCCTGACGCTAACCCTAGTTGTCGTGACGCTATCCCTAGTTGTCCTGACGCTAACCCTAGTTGTCCTGACGCTAACCCTAGTTGTCCTGACGCTAACCCTAGTTGTCCTGACGCTAACCCTAGTTGTCGTGATGCCAACCCTAGTTGTCCTGATGCTAACCCTAGTTGTCGTGACGCTAACCCTAGTTGTCCTGACGCTAACCCTAGTTGTCCTGACGCTAACCCTAGTTGTCCTGACGCTAAACCTAGTTGTCCTGACGCTAACCCTAGTTGTCCTGACGGTAACCCTAGTTGTCCTGACGCTAACCCTAGATGTCCTGACGCTAACCCTAGTTGTCCTGACGCAAACCCTAGTTGTCCTGACGCTAACCCTAGTTGTCCTGAAGCTAACCCTAGTTGTCCTGACGCTAACCCTAGTTGTCCTGGCGCTAACCCTAGTTGTCCTGACGGTAACCCTAGTTGTCCTGACGCTAACCATAGTTGTCCTGACGCTAACCCTAGTTGTCCTGACGCTAACCCTAGTTGTCGTGACGCTAACCCTAGTTGTCCTGACGGTAACCCTAGTTGTCCTGCCGCTAACCCTAGTTGTCCTGACGGTAACTCTAGTTGTCCTGACGCTAACCCTAGTTGTCCTGACGCTAACCCTAGTTGTCCTGACGGTAACCCTAGTTGTCCTGACGCTAACCCTAGTTGTCCTGACGCTAACCCTAGTTGTCGGGACGCTAACCCTAGTTGTCGTGACGCTAACCCTAGTTGTCCTGACGCTAACCCTAGTTGTCCTGACGCTAACCCTAGTTGTCCTGATGCTAACCCTAGTTGTCGTGATGCTAACCCTAGTTGTCCTGACGCTAACCCTAGTTGTCCTGACGCTAACCCTAGTTGTCCTGACGCTAACCCTAGTTGTCGTGACGCTAACCCTAGTTGTCGTGACGCTAACCCTAGTTGTCGGGACGCTAACCCTAGTTGTCGTGACGCTAACCCTAGTTGTCCTGACGCTAACCCTAGTTGTCCTGACGCTAACCCTAGTTGTCCTGACGCTAACCCTAGTTGTCGTGACGCTAACCCTAGTTGTCCTGACGCTTTCCCTAGTTGTCCTGACGCTTTCCCTAGTTGTCCTGACGCTAACCCTATTTGTCCTGACGCTAACCCTAGTTGTCGTGACGCTAACCCTAGTTGTCCTGACGCTAACCCTAGTTGTCCTGACGCTAACCCTAGTTGTCCTGACGCTAACCCTAGTTGTCCTGACGGTAACCCTAGTTGTCCTGACGCTAACCATAGTTGTACTGACGCTAACCCTAGTTGTCGTGACGCTATCCCTAGTTGTCCTGACGCTAACCCTAGTTGTCCTGACGCTAACCCGAGTTGTCCTGACACTAACCCTACTTGTCCTGACGCTAACCCGAGTTGTCCTGACGCTAACCCGAGTTGTCCTGATGCTAACCCGAGTTGTCCTGACGCTAACCCTACTTGTCCTGACGCTAACCCTAGTTGTCCTGACGCTAACCCTAGTTGTCCTGACGCTAACCCTAGTTGTCCTGACGGTAACCCTAGTTGTCCTGACGCTAACCCTAGTTGTCCTGACGCTAACCCTAGTTGTCCTGACGCTAACCCTAGTTGTCGGGACGCTAACCCTAGTTGTCGTGACGCTAACCCTAGTTGTCCTGACGCTAACCCTAGTTGTCCTGACGCTAACCCTAGTTGTCCTGATGCTAACCCTAGTTGTCGTGATGCTAACCCTAGTTGTCCTGACACTAACCCTAGTTGTCCTGACGCTAACCCTAGTTGTCGTGACGCTAACCCTAGTTGTCGTGACGCTAACCCTAGTTGTCGGGACGCTAACCCTAGTTGTCGTGACGCTAACCCTAGTTGTCCTGACGCTAACCCTAGTTGTCCTGACGCTAACCCTAGTTGTCCTGACGCTAACCCTAGTTGTCGTGACGCTAACCCTAGTTGTCCTGACGCTTTCCCTAGTTGTCCTGACGCTAACCCTAGTTGTCCTGACGCTAACCCTAGTTGTCCTGACGCTAACCCTAGTTGTCGTGACGCTAACCCTAGTTGTCCTGACGCTAACCCTAGTTGTCCTGACGCTAACCCTAGTTGTCCTGATGCTAACCCTAGTTGTCCTGACGGTAACCCTAGTTGTCCTGACGCTAACCATAGTTGTACTGACGCTAACCCTAGTTGTCGTGACGCTATCCCTAGTTGTCCTGACGCTAACCCTAGTTGTCCTGACGCTAACCCGAGTTGTCCTGACGCTAACCCGAGTTGTCCTGACGCTAACCCGAGTTGTCCTGACGCTAACCCGAGTTGTCCTGATGCTAACCCGAGTTGTCCTGACGCTAACCCTACTTGTCCTGAACTAACCCTAGTTGTCCTGACGCTAACCCTAGTTGTCCTGACGCTAACCCTAGTTGTCCTGACGCTAACCCTAGTTGTCGTGACGCTAACTCTAGTTGTCGTGACGCTAACCCTAGTTGTCCTGACGCTAACCCTAGTTGTCCTGACGCTAACCCTAGTTGTCGTGACGCTAACCCTAGTTGTCGTGACGCTAACCCTAGTTGTCCTGACGCTAACCCTAGTTGTCCTGATGCCAACCCTAGTTGTCGTGATGCCAACCCTAGTTGTCCTGATGCTAACCCTAGTTGTCGTGACGCTAACCCTAGTTGTCCTGACGCTAACCCTAGTTGTCCTGACGCTAACCCTAGTTGTCCTGACGCTAACCCTAGTTGTCCTGACGCTAACCCTAGTTGTCCTGACGCTAACCCTAGTTGTCCTGACGCTAACCCTAGTTGTCCTGACGCTAACCCTAGTTGTCGTGACGCTAACCCTAGTTGTCCTGACGCTAACCCTAGTTGTCCTGACGCTAACCCTAGTTGTCCTGACGCTAACCCTAGTTGTCCTGACGCTAACCCTAGTTGTCCTGACGCTAAACCTAGTTGTCCTGACGCTAACCCTAGTTGTCCTGACGCTAACCCTAGTTGTCCTGATGCTAACCCTAGTTGTCCTGACGGTAACCCTAGTTGTCCTGACGCTAACCCTAGTTGTACTGACGCTAACCCTAGTTGTCGTGACGCTATCCCTAGTTGTCCTGACGCTAACCCTAGTTGTCCTGACGCTAACCCGAGTTGTCCTGACACTAACCCTACTTGTCCTGACGCTAACCCGAGTTGTCCTGACGCTAACCCGAGTTGTCCTGATGCTAACCCGAGTTGTCCTGACGCTAACCCTACTTGTCCTGACGCTAACCCTACTTGTCCTGACGCTAACCCTAGTTGTCCTGACGCTAACCCTAGTTGTCCTGACGCTAACCCTAGTTGTCGTGACGCTAACCCTAGTTGTCCTGACGCTAACCCTAGTTGTCCTGACGATAACCCTAGTTGTCCTGACGCTAACCCTAGTTGTCGTGACGCTAACTCTAGTTGTCGTGACGCTAACCCTAGTTGTCCTGACGCTAACCCTAGTTGTCGTGACGCTAACCCTAGTTGTCGTGACGCTAACCCTAGTTGTCCTGACGCTAACCCTAGTTGTCCTGACGCTAACCCTAGTTGTCCTGACGCTAACCCTAGATGTCGTGACGCTAACCCTAGTTGTCCTGACGCTAACCCTAGTTGTCCTGACGCTAACCCTAGTTGTCCTGACGCTAACCCTAGTTGTCGTGATGCCAACCCTAGTTGTCCTGATGCTAACCCTAGTTGTCGTGACGCTAACCCTAGTTGTCCTGACGCTAACCCTAGTTGTCCTGACGCTAACCCTAGTTGTCCTGATGCTAACCCTAGTTGTCCTGACGCTAAACCTAGTTGTCCTGACGCTAACCCTAGTTGTCCTGACGCTAACCCTAGTTGTCCTGACGGTAACCCTAGTTGTCCTGACGCTAACCCTAGTTGTCCTGACGCTAACCCTAGTTGTCCTGACGCTAACCCTAGTTGTCCTGACGCTAACCCTAGTTGTCGTGCCGCTAACTCTAGTTGTCCTGACGCTAACCCTAGTTGTCGTGACGCTATCCCTAGTTGTCCTGACGCTAACCCTAGTTGTCCTGACGCTAACCCTAGTTGTCCTGACGCTAACCCTAGTTGTCCTGACGCTAACCCTAGTTGTCGTGATGCCAACCCTAGTTGTCCTGATGCTAACCCTAGTTGTCGTGACGCTAACCCTAGTTGTCCTGACGCTAACCCTAGTTGTCCTGACGCTAACCCTAGTTGTCCTGACGCTAAACCTAGTTGTCCTGACGCTAACCCTAGTTGTCCTGACGGTAACCCTAGTTGTCCTGACGCTAACCCTAGATGTCCTGACGCTAACCCTAGTTGTCCTGACGCAAACCCTAGTTGTCCTGACGCTAACCCTAGTTGTCCTGAAGCTAACCCTAGTTGTCCTGACGCTAACCCTAGTTGTCCTGGCGCTAACCCTAGTTGTCCTGACGGTAACCCTAGTTGTCCTGACGCTAACCATAGTTGTCCTGACGCTAACCCTAGTTGTCCTGACGCTAACCCTAGTTGTCGTGACGCTAACCCTAGTTGTCCTGACGGTAACCCTAGTTGTCCTGCCGCTAACCCTAGTTGTCCTGACGGTAACTCTAGTTGTCCTGACGCTAACCCTAGTTGTCCTGACGCTAACCCTAGTTGTCCTGACGGTAACCCTAGTTGTCCTGACGCTAACCCTAGTTGTCCTGACGCTAACCCTAGTTGTCCTGACGCTAACCCTAGTTGTCGGGACGCTAACCCTAGTTGTCGTGACGCTAACCCTAGTTGTCCTGACGCTAACCCTAGTTGTCCTGACGCTAACCCTAGTTGTCCTGATGCTAACCCTAGTTGTCGTGATGCTAACCCTAGTTGTCCTGACGCTAACCCTAGTTGTCCTGACGCTAACCCTAGTTGTCCTGACGCTAACCCTAGTTGTCGTGACGCTAACCCTAGTTGTCGTGACGCTAACCCTAGTTGTCGGGACGCTAACCCTAGTTGTCGTGACGCTAACCCTAGTTGTCCTGACGCTAACCCTAGTTGTCCTGACGCTAACCCTAGTTGTCCTGACGCTAACCCTAGTTGTCGTGACGCTAACCCTAGTTGTCCTGACGCTTTCCCTAGTTGTCCTGACGCTTTCCCTAGTTGTCCTGACGCTAACCCTATTTGTCCTGACGCTAACCCTAGTTGTCGTGACGCTAACCCTAGTTGTCCTGACGCTAACCCTAGTTGTCCTGACGCTAACCCTAGTTGTCCTGACGCTAACCCTAGTTGTCCTGACGGTAACCCTAGTTGTCCTGACGCTAACCATAGTTGTACTGACGCTAACCCTAGTTGTCGTGACGCTATCCCTAGTTGTCCTGACGCTAACCCTAGTTGTCCTGACGCTAACCCGAGTTGTCCTGACACTAACCCTACTTGTCCTGACGCTAACCCGAGTTGTCCTGACGCTAACCCGAGTTGTCCTGATGCTAACCCGAGTTGTCCTGATGCTAACCCGAGTTGTCCTGACGCTAACCCTACTTGTCCTGACGCTAACCCTAGTTGTCCTGACGCTAACCCTAGTTGTCCTGACGCTAACCCTAGTTGTCCTGACGGTAACCCTAGTTGTCCTGACGCTAACCCTAGTTGTCCTGACGCTAACCCTAGTTGTCCTGACGCTAACCCTAGTTGTCGGGACGCTAACCCTAGTTGTCGTGACGCTAACCCTAGTTGTCCTGACGCTAACCCTAGTTGTCCTGACGCTAACCCTAGTTGTCCTGATGCTAACCCTAGTTGTCGTGATGCTAACCCTAGTTGTCCTGACACTAACCCTAGTTGTCCTGACGCTAACCCTAGTTGTCGTGACGCTAACCCTAGTTGTCGTGACGCTAACCCTAGTTGTCGGGACGCTAACCCTAGTTGTCGTGACGCTAACCCTAGTTGTCCTGACGCTAACCCTAGTTGTCCTGACGCTAACCCTAGTTGTCGTGACGCTAACCCTAGTTGTCCTGACGCTTTCCCTAGTTGTCCTGACGCTAACCCTAGTTGTCCTGACGCTAACCCTAGTTGTCCTGACGCTAACCCTAGTTGTCGTGACGCTAACCCTAGTTGTCCTGACGCTAACCCTAGTTGTCCTGACGCTAACCCTAGTTGTCCTGATGCTAACCCTAGTTGTCCTGACGGTAACCCTAGTTGTCCTGACGCTAACCATAGTTGTACTGACGCTAACCCTAGTTGTCGTGACGCTATCCCTAGTTGTCCTGACGCTAACCC
The DNA here is from genome assembly GCF_046119375.1 of Phyllobates terribilis. Classification (NCBI taxonomy): domain Eukaryota; kingdom Metazoa; phylum Chordata; class Amphibia; order Anura; family Dendrobatidae; genus Phyllobates; species Phyllobates terribilis. The sequence continues at coordinate 30,912 of NW_027366396.1, read as the reverse complement.
TAGTTGTCCTGACGCTAACCCGAGTTGTCCTGACGCTAACCCGAGTTTTCCTGACGCTAACCCGAGTTGTCCTGACGCTAACCCGAGTTGTCCTGATGCTAACCCGAGTTGTCCTGACGCTAACCCTACTTGTCCTGAACTAACCCTAGTTGTCCTGACGCTAACCCTAGTTGTCCTGACGCTAACCCTAGTTGTCCTGACGCTAACCCTAGTTGTCGTGACGCTAACTCTAGTTGTCGTGACGCTAACCCTAGTTGTCCTGACGCTAACCCTAGTTGTCCTGACGCTAACCCTAGTTGTCGTGACGCTAACCCTAGTTGTCGTGACGCTAACCCTAGTTGTCCTGACGCTAACCCTAGTTGTCCTGATGCCAACCCTAGTTGTCGTGAAGCCAACCCTAGTTGTCCTGATGCTAACCCTAGTTGTCGTGACGCTAACCCTAGTTGTCCTGACGCTAACCCTAGTTGTCCTGACGCTAACCCTAGTTGTCCTGACGCTAACCCTAGTTGTCCTGACGCTAACCCTAGTTGTCCTGACGGTAACCCTAGTTGTCCTGACGCTAACCCTAGTTGTCCTGACGCTAACCCTAGTTGTCCTGACGCTAACCCTAGTTGTCGTGACGCTATCCCTAGTTGTCCTGACGCTAACCCTAGTTGTCCTGACGCTAACCCTAGTTGTCCTGACGCTAACCCTAGTTGTCCTGACGCTAACCCTAGTTGTCGTGATGCCAACCCTAGTTGTCCTGATGCTAACCCTAGTTGTCGTGACGCTAACCCTAGTTGTCCTGACGCTAACCCTAGTTGTCCTGACGCTAACCCTAGTTGTCCTGACGCTAAAACTAGTTGTCCTGACGCTAACCCTAGTTGTCCTGACGGTAACCCTAGTTGTCCTGACGCTAACCCTAGTTGTCCTGACGCTAACCCTAGTTGTCCTGACGCTAACCCTAGTTGTCCTGACGCAAACCCTAGTTGTCCTGACGCAAACCCTAGTTGTCCTGAAGCTAACCCTAGTTGTCCTGACGCTAACCCTAGTTGTCCTGGCGCTAACCCTAGTTGTCCTGACGGTAACCCTAGTTGTCCTGACGGTAACCCTAGTTGTCCTGAGGCTAACCATAGTTGTCCTGACGCTAACCCTAGTTGTCGTGACGCTAACCCTAGTTGTCCTGACGGTAACCCTAGTTGTCCTGACGGTAACCCTAGTTGTCCTGACGCTAACCCTAGTTGTCCTGACGCTAACCCTAGTTGTCCTGACGCTAACCCTAGTTGTCCTGACGCTAAACCTAGTTGTCCTGACGGTAACCCTAGTTGTCCTGACGCTAACCCTAGTTGTCCTGACGCTAACCCTAGTTGTCCTGACGCTAACCCTAGTTGTCGGGACGCTAACCCTAGTTGTCGTGACGCTAACCCTAGTTGTCCTGACGCTAACCCTAGTTGTCCTGACGCTAACCCTAGTTGTCCTGACGCTAACCCTAGTTGTCGTGACGCTAACCCTAGTTGTCCTGACGCTAACCCTAGTTGTCCTGACGCTAACCCTAGTTGTCGTGACGCTAACCCTAGATGTCCTGACGCTAACCCTAGTTGTCGGGACGCTAACCCTAGTTGTCGTGACGCTAACCCTAGTTGTCCTGACGCTAACCCTAGTTGTCCTGACGCTAACCCTAGTTGTCCTGACGCTAACCCTAGTTGTCCTGACGCTAACCCTAGTTGTCGTGACGCTAACCCTAGTTGTCCTGACGCTAACCCTAGTTGTCCTGACGCTAACCCTAGTTGTCGTGACGCTAACCCTAGTTGTCCTGACGCTAACCCTAGTTGTCCTGACGCTAACCCTAGTTGTCCTGACGCTAACCCTAGTTGTCCTGACGCTAACCCTAGTTGTCGTGACGCTAACCCTAGGTGTCCTGACGCTAACCCTAGTTGTCGTGACGCTAACCCTAGTTGTCGTGACGCTAACCCTAGTTGTCGTGACGCTAACCCTATATGTCCTGACGCTAACCCTAGTTGTCCTGACGCTAACCCTAGTTGTCGTGACGCTAACCCTAGTTGTCGTGACGCTAACCCTAGTTGTCCTGACGCTAACCCTAGTTGTCCTGACGCTAACCCTAGTTGTCGTGACGCTAACCCTAGTTGTCGTGACGCTAACCCTAGTTGTCCTGACGCTAACCCTAGTTGTCCTGACGCTAACCCTAGTTGTCCTGACGCTAACCCTAGTTGTCGTGACGCTAACCCTAGTTGTCGTGACGCTAACCCTAGTTGTCGTGACGCTAACCCTACTTGTCGTGACGCTAACCCTAGTTGTCCTGACGCTAACCTTAGTTGTCCTGACGCTAACCCTAGTTGTCCCGACGCTAACCCTAGTTGTCCTGATGCTAACCCTAGTTGTGACGCTAACCCTAGTTGTCCTGACGCTAACCCTAGTTGTCCTGACGCTAACCCTAGTTGTCGTGACGCTAACCCTAGATGTCCTGACGCTAACCCTAGTTGTCTTGACGATAACCCTAGTTCTCCTGACGCTAACCCTAGTTGTCCTGACGCTAACCCTAGTTGTCCTGACTCTAACCCTAGTTGTCGTGACGCTAACCCTAGTTGTCCTGATGCTAACCCTAGTTGTCGTGACGCTAACGCTAGTTGTCCTGACGCTAACCCTAGTTGTCCTGATGCTAACCCTAGTTGTCCTGACGCTAACCCTAGTTGTCCTGATGCTAACCCTAGTTGTCCCGACGCTAACCCTAGTTGTCCTGAGGCTAACCCTAGTTGTCCTGACGCTAACCCTAGTTGTCCCGACGCTAACCCTAGTTGTCCTGACGCTAAACCTAGTTGTCCTGACGCTAACCCTAGTTGTCCTGACGCTAACCCTAGTTGTCCTGACGCTAACCCTAGTTGTCGTGACGCTAACCCTAGGTGTCCTGACGCTAACCCTAGTTGTCGTGACGCTAACCCTAGTTGTCCTGACGCTAACCCTATATGTCCTGACGCTAACCCTAGTTGTCCTGACGCTAACCCTAGTTGTCGTGACGCTAACCCTAGTTGTCCTGACGCTAACCCTAGTTGTCCTGACGCTAACCCTAGTTGTCCTGACGCTAACCCTAGTTGTCGTGACGCTAACCCTAGTTGTCCTGACGCTAACCCTAGTTGTCCTGACGCTAACCCTAGTTGTCGTGACGCTAACCCTAGTTGTCGTGACGCTAACCCTAGTTGTCGTGACGCTAACCCTAGTTGTCCTGACGCTAAACCTAGTTGTCCCGACGCTAACCCTTGTTGTCCTGACGCTAACCCTAGTTGTCCTGACGCTAACCCTAGTTGTCCCGACGCTAACCCTAGTTGTCCCGACGCTAACCCTAGTTGTCGTGACGCTAACCCTAGGTGTCCTGACGCTAACCCTAGTTGTCGTGACGCTAACCCTAGTTGTCCTGACGCTAACCCTATATGTCCTGACGCTAACCCTAGTTGTCCTGACGCTAACCCTTGTTGTCGTGACGCTAACCCTAGTTGTCCTGACGCTAACCCTAGTTGTCCTGACGCTAACCCTAGTTGTCCTGACGCTAACCCTAGTTGTCGTGACGATAACGCTAGTTGTCCTGACGCCAACCCTAGTTGTCCTGACGCTAACCCTAGTTGTCCTGACGCTAACCCTAGTTGTCCTGATGCTAACCCTAGTTGTCCCGACGCTAACCCTAGTTGTCCTGAGGCTAACCCTAGTTGTCCTGACGCTAACCCTAGTTGTCCCGACGCTAACCCTAGTTGTCCCGACGCTAACCCTAGTTGTCCTGACGCTAACCCTAGTTGTCCTGACGCTTACCCTAGTTGTCCTGACGCTAACCCTAGTTGTCCTGACGCTAACCCTAGTTGTCCTGACGCTAACCCTAGTTGTCCTGACGCTAACCCTAGTTGTCCTGACGCTAACCCTAGTTGTCCTGACGCTAACCCTAGTTGTCCTGACGCTAACCCTAGTTGTCCTGACGCTAACCCTAGTAGTCCTGATGCTAACTCTAGTTGTCCTGACGCTTACCCTAGTTGTTCTGACGCTAACCCTAGTTGTCCTGACGTTTACCCTAGTTGTCCTGACGCTAACCCTAGTTGTCCTGACGCTAACCCTAGTTGTCCTGACGCTTACCCTAGTTGTCCTGACGCTAACCCTAGTTGTCCTGACGCTAACCCTAGTTGTCCTGGAGCTAACCCTAGTTGTCCTGGCGCTAACCCTAGTTGTCCTGGCGCTAAACCTAGTTGTCCTGGCGCTAACCCTAGTTGTCCTGGCTCTAACCCTAGTTGTCCTGACGCTAACCCTAGTTATCCCGATGCTAACCCTAGTTGTCCCGATGCTAACCCTAGTTATCCTGACGCTAACCCTAGTTGTCCTGACGCTAACCCTAGTTGTCCTGACGCTAACCCTAGTTGTCCCGACGCTAACCCTATTTGTCCTGACGCTAACCCTAGTTGTCCTGACTCTAACCCTAGTTGTCCTGACGCTATCCCTAGTTGTCATGACGCTAACCCTAGTTGTCCTGACGCTAACCCTAGTTGTCCTGACGCTAAACCTAGTTGTCCTGACGCTAACCCTAGTTGTCCTGACGCTAACCCTAGTTGTCCTGACGCTAACCCTAGTTGTCCTGACGCTAACCCTAGTTGTCGTGACGCTAACCCTAGGTGTCCTGACGCTAACCCTAGTTGTCGTGACGCTAACCCTAGTTGTCCTGACGCTAACCCTAGTTGTCCTGACGCTAACCCTAGTTGTCCTGACGCTAACCCTAGTTGTCCTGACGCTAACCCTAGTTGTCCTGACGCTAACCCTAGTTGTCCTGACGCTAACCCTAGTTGTCCTGACGCAAACCCTAGTTGTCCTGACGCTAACCCTAGTTGTCCTGAAGCTAACCCTAGTTGTCCTGACGCTAACCCTAGTTGTCGTGACGCTAACCCTAGTTGTCCTGACGGTAACCCTAGTTGTCCTGACGCTAACCCTAGTTGTCCTGACGGTAACCCTAGTTGTCCTGACGCTAACCCTAGTTGTCCTGACGCTAACCCTAGTTGTCCTGACGGTAACCCTAGTTGTCCTGACGCTAACCCTAGTTGTCCTGACGCTAACCCTAGTTGTCCTGACGCTAACCCTAGTTGTCGGGACGCTAACCCTAGTTGTCGTGACGCTAACCCTAGTTGTCGTGACGCTAACCCTAGTTGTCCTGACGCTAACCCTAGTTGTCCTGACGCTAACCCTAGTTGTCCTGACGCTAACCCTAGTTGTCGTGACGCTAACCCTAGTTGTCCTGACGCTAACCCTAGTTGTCCTGACGCTAACCCTAGTTGTCGTGACGCTAACCCTAGTTGTCGTGACGCTAACCCTAGTTGTCGGGACGCTAACCCTAGTTGTCCTGACGCTAACCCTAGTTGTCCTGACGCTAACCCTAGTTGTCGTGACGCTAACCCTAGTTGTCGTGACGCTAACCCTAGTTGTCGTGACGCTAACCCTAGTTGTCGTGACGCTAACCCTACTTGTCGTGACGCTAACCCTAGTTGTCCTGACGCTAACCATAGTTGTCCTGACGCTAACCCTAGTTGTCCCGACGCTAACCCTAGTTGTCCTGATGCTAACCCTAGTTGTGACGCTAACCCTAGTTGTCCTGACGCTAACCCTAGTTGTCCTGACGCTAACCCTAGTTGTCGTGACGCTAACCCTAGATGTCCTGACGCTAACCCTAGTTGTCTTGACGATAACCCTAGTTCTCCTGACGCTAACCCTAGTTGTCCTGACGCTAACCCTAGTTGTCCTGACTCTAACCCTAGTTGTCGTGACGCTAACCCTAGTTGTCCTGATGCTAACCCTAGTTGTCGTGACGCTAACGCTAGTTGTCCTGACGCTAACCCTAGTTGTCCTGATGCTAACCCTAGTTGTCCTGACGCTAACCCTAGTTGTCCTGATGCTAACCCTAGTTGTCCCGACGCTAACCCTAGTTGTCCTGAGGCTAACCCTAGTTGTCCTGACGCTAACCCTAGTTGTCCCGACGCTAACCCTAGTTGTCCCGACGCTAAACCTAGTTGTCCTGACGCTAACCCTAGTTGTCCTGACGCTAACCCTAGTTGTCCTGACGCTAACCCTAGTTGTCGTGACGCTAACCCTAGGTGTCCTGACGCTAACCCTAGTTGTCGTGACGCTAACCCTAGTTGTCCTGACGCTAACCCTATATGTCCTGACGCTAACCCTAGTTGTCCTGACGCTAACCCTAGTTGTCGTGACGCTAACCCTAGTTGTCCTGACGCTAACCCTAGTTGTCCTGACGCTAACCCTAGTTGTCCTGACGCTAACCCTAGTTGTCGTGACGCTAACCCTAGTTGTCGTGACGCTAACCCTAGTTGTCCTGACGCTAACCCTAGTTGTCCTGACGCTAACCCTAGTTGTCCTGACGCTAACCCTAGTTGTCCCGACGCTAACCCTATTTGTCCTGACGCTAACCCTAGTTGTCCTGACGCTAACCCTAGTTGTCCTGACGCTATCCCTAGTTGTCATGACGCTAACCCTAGTTGTCCTGACGCTAACCCTAGTTGTCCTGACGCTAAACCTAGTTGTCCTGACGCTAAACCTAGTTGTCCTGACGCTAACCCTAGTTGTCCTGACGCTAACCCTAGTTGTCCTGACGATAACCCTAGTTGTCCTGACGCTAACCCTAGTTGTCGTGACGCTAACCCTAGGTGTCCTGACGCTAACCCTAGTTGTCGTGACGCTAACCCTAGTTGTCCTGACGCTAACCCTAGTTGTCCTGACGCTAACCCTAGTTGTCCTGACGCTAACCCTAGTTGTCCTGACGCTAACCCTAGTTGTCCTGACGCTAACCCTAGTTGTCCTGACGGTAACCCTAGTTGTCCTGACGCTAACCCTAGTTGTCCTGACGCTAACCCTAGTTGTCCTGACGCAAACCCTAGTTGTCCTGACGCTAACCCTAGTTGTCCTGAAGCTAACCCTAGTTGTCCTGACGCTAACCCTAGTTGTCGTGACGCTAACCCTAGTTGTCCTGACGGTAACCCTAGTTGTCCTGACGCTAACCCTAGTTGTCCTGACGCTAACCCTAGTTGTCCTGACGCTAACCCTAGTTGTCCTGACGGTAACCCTAGTTGTCCTGACGCTAACCCTAGTTGTCCTGACGCTAACCCTAGTTGTCCTGACGCTAACCCTAGTTGTCGGGACGCTAACCCTAGTTGTCCTGACGCTAACCCTAGTTGTCCTGACGCTAACGCTAGTTGTCCTGACGCTAACCCTAGTTGTCGTGACGCTAACCCTAGTTGTCCTGACGCTAACCCTAGTTGTCCTGACGCTAACCCTAGTTGTCCTGACGCTAACCCTAGTTGTCCTGACGCTAACCCTAGTTGTCCTGACGCAAACCCTAGTTGTCCTGACGCTAACCCTAGTTGTCCTGAAGCTAACCCTAGTTGTCCTGACGCTAACCCTAGTTGTCGTGACGCTAACCCTAGTTGTCCTGACGGTAACCCTAGTTGTCCTGACGCTAACCCTAGTTGTCCTGACGCTAACCCTAGTTGTCCTGACGCTAACCCTAGTTGTCCTGACGGTAACCCTAGTTGTCCTGACGCTAACCCTAGTTGTCCTGACGCTAACCCTAGTTGTCCTGACGCTAACCCTAGTTGTCGGGACGCTAACCCTAGTTGTCCTGACGCTAACCCTAGTTGTCCTGACGCTAACGCTAGTTGTCCTGACGCTAACCCTAGTTGTCGTGACGCTAACCCTAGTTGTCCTGACGCTAACCCTAGTTGTCCTGACGCTAACCCTAGTTGTCGTGACGCTAACCCTAGTTGTCCTGACGCTAACCCTAGTTGTCGGGACGCTAACCCTAGTTGTCGTGACGCTAACCCTAGTTGTCCTGACGCTAACCCTAGTTGTCCTGACGCTAACCCTAGTTGTCCTGACGCTAACCCTAGTTGTCGTGACGCTAACCCTAGTTGTCGTGACGCTAACCCTAGTTGTCCTGACGCTAACCCTAGTTGTCCTGACGCTAACCCTAGTTGTCGTGACGCTAACCCTAGTTGTCCTGACGCTAACCCTAGTTGTCCTGACGCTAACCCTAGTTGTCCTGACGCTAACCCTAGTTGTCGTGACGCTAACCCTAGGTGTCCTGACGCTAACCCTAGTTGTCGTGACGCTAACCCTAGTTGTCCTGACGCTAACCCTATATGTCCTGACGCTAACCCTAGTTGTCCTGACGCTAACCCTAGTTGTCGTGACGCTAACCCTAGTTGTCGTGACGCTAACCCTAGTTGTCCTGACGCTAACCCTAGTTGTCCTGACGCTAACCCTAGTTGTCCTGACGCTAACCCTAGTTGTCCTGACGCTAACCCTAGTTGTCGTGACGCTAACCCTAGTTGTCGTGACGCTAACCCTAGTTGTCGTGACGCTAACCCTAGTTGTCGTGACGCTAACCCTAGTTGTCGTGACGCTAACCCTACTTGTCGTGACGCTAACCCTAGTTGTCCTGACGCTAACCTTAGTTGTCCTGACGCTAACCCTAGTTGTCCCGACGCTAACCCTAGTTGTCCTGATGCTAACCCTAGTTGTGACGCTAACCCTAGTTGTCCTGACGCTAACCCTAGTTGTCCTGACGCTAACCCTAGTTGTCGTGACGCTAACCCTAGTTGTCCTGACGCTAACCCTAGTTGTCGTGACGCTAACCCTAGGTGTCCTGACGCTAACCCTAGTTGTCGTGACGCTAACCCTAGTTGTCCTGACGCTAACCCTATATGTCCTGACGCTAACCCTAGTTGTCCTGACGCTAACCTTAGTTGTCCTGACGCTAACCCTAGTTGTCCCGACGCTAACCCTAGTTGTCCTGACGCTAACCCTAGTTGTGACGCTAACCCTAGTTGTCCTGACGCTAACCCTAGTTGTCCTGACGCTAACCCTAGTTGTCCTGACGCTAACCCTAGTTGTCGTGACGCTAACCCTAGATGTCCTGACGCTAACCCTAGTTGTCTTGACGATAACCCTAGTTCTCCTGACGCTAACCCTAGTTGTCCTGACGCTAACCCTAGTTGTCCTGACTCTAACCCTAGTTGTCGTGACGCTAACCCTAGTTGTCCTGATGCTAACCCTAGTTGTCGTGACGCTAACGCTAGTTGTCCTGACGCTAACCCTAGTTGTCCTGATGCTAACCCTAGTTGTCCTGACGCTAACCCTAGTTGTCCTGATGCTAACCCTAGTTGTCCCGACGCTAACCCTAGTTGTCCTGAGGCTAACCCTAGTTGTCCTGACGCTAACCCTAGTTGTCCCGACGCTAACCCTAGTTGTCCTGACGCTAAACCTAGTTGTCCTGACGCTAACCCTAGTTGTCCTGACGCTAACCCTAGTTGTCCTGACGCTAACCCTAGTTGTCGTGACGCTAACCCTAGGTGTCCTGACGCTAACCCTAGTTGTCGTGACGCTAACCCTAGTTGTCCTGACGCTAACCCTATATGTCCTGACGCTAACCCTAGTTGTCCTGACGCTAACCCTAGTTGTCGTGACGCTAACCCTAGTTGTCCTGACGCTAACCCTAGTTGTCCTGACGCTAACCCTAGTTGTCCTGACGCTAACCCTAGTTGTCGTGACGCTAACCCTAGTTGTCCTGACGCTAACCCTAGTTGTCCTGACGCTAACCCTAGTTGTCGTGACGCTAACCCTAGTTGTCCTGACGCTAACCCTAGTTGTCGTGACGCTAACCCTAGTTGTCCTGACGCTAAACCTAGTTGTCCCGACGCTAACCCTAGTTGTCCTGACGCTAAACCTAGTTGTCCTGACGCTAACCCTAGTTGTCCTGACGCTAACCCTAGTTGTCCTGATGCTAACCCTAGTTGTCGTGACGCTAACCCTAGGTGTCCTGACGCTAACCCTAGTTGTCGTGACGCTAACCCTAGTTGTCCTGACGCTAACCCTATATGTCCTGACGCTAACCCTAGTTGTCCTGACGCTAACCCTTGTTGTCGTGACGCTAACCCTAGTTGTCCTGACGCTAACCCTAGTTGTCCTGACGCTAACCCTAGTTGTCCTGACGCTAACCCTAGTTGTCGTGACGATAACGCTAGTTGTCCTGACGCCAACCCTAGTTGTCCTGACGCTAACCCTAGTTGTCCTGACGCTAACCCTAGTTGTCCTGATGCTAACCCTAGTTGTCCCGACGCTAACCCTAGTTGTCCTGAGGCTAACCCTAGTTGTCCTGACGCTAACCCTAGTTGTCCCGACGCTAACCCTAGTTGTCCTGACGCTAACCCTAGTTGTCCTGACGCTAACCCTAGTTGTCCTGAAGCTATCCCTAGTTGTCCTGACGCTAACCCTAGTTGTCCTGACGCTAACCCTAGTTGTCCTGACGCTTACCCTAATTGTCCTGACGCTAACCCTAGTTGTCCTGACGCTAACCCTAGTAGTCCTGACGCTAACCCTAGTTGTCCTGACGCTTACCCTAGTTGTCCTGACGCTAACCCTAGTTGTCCTGACGCTAACCCTAGTTGTCCTAGCGCTAACCCTAGTTGTCCTGACGCTAACCCTAGTTGTCCTGACGCTAACCCTAGTTGTCCTGACGCTAACCCTAGTTGTCCTGACGCTTACCCTAGTTGTCCTGACGCTAACCCTAGTTGTCCTGACGCTAACCCTAGTTGTCCTGACGCTAACCCTAGTTGTCCTGATGCTAACCCTAGTTGTCCTGACGCTAACCCTAGTTGTCCTGGACCTAACCCTAGTTGTCCTGACGCTAACCCTAGTAGTCCTGATGCTAACTCTAGTTGTCCTGACGCTTACCCTAGTTGTTCTGACGCTAACCCTAGTTGTCCTGACGTTTACCCTAGTTGTCCTGACGCTAACCCTAGTTGTCCTGACGCTTACCCTAGTTGTCCTGACGCTAACCCTAGTTGTCCTGACGCTAACCCTAGTTGTCCTGGAGCTAACCCTAGTTGTCCTGGCGCTAACCCTAGTTGTCCTGGCGCTAAACCTAGTTGTCCTGGCGCTAACCCTAGTTGTCCTGGCTCTAACCCTAGTTGTCCTGACGCTAACCCTAGTTATCCTGACGCTAACCCTAGTTGTCCTGATGCTAACCCTAGTTGTCCTGACGCTAACCCTAGTTGTCCTGATGCTAACCCTAGTTGTCGTGACGCTAACCCTAGTTGTCCTGACGCTAACCCTAGTTGTCGTGACGCTAACCCTAGTTGTCGTGACGCTAACCCTAGTTGTCGTGACGCTAACCCTAGTTGTCCTGACGCTAACCCTAGTTGTCCCGATGCTAACCCTAGTTGTCCCGATGCTAACCCTAGTTATCCTGACGCTAACCCTAGTTGTCCTGACGCTAACCCTAGTTGTCCTGACGCTAACCCTAGTTGTCCCGACGCTAACCCTATTTGTCCTGACGCTAACCCTAGTTGTCCTGACGCTAACCCTAGTTGTCCTGACGCTATCCCTAGTTGTCATGACGCTAACCCTAGTTGTCCTGACGCTAACCCTAGTTGTCCTGACGCTAAACCTAGTTGTCCTGACGCTAACCCTAGTTGTCCTGACGCTAACCCTAGTTGTCCTGACGCTAACCCTAGTTGTCCTGACGATAACCCTAGTTGTCCTGACGCTAACCCTAGGTGTCCTGACGCTAACCCTAGTTGTCGTGACGCTAACCCTAGTTGTCGTGACGCTAACCCTAGTTGTCCTGACGCTAACCCTAGTTGTCCTGACGCTAACCCTAGTTGTCATGACGCTAACCCTAGTTGTCCTGACGCTAACCCTAGTTGTCCTGACGCTAACCCTAGTTGTCCTGACGCTAACCCTAGTTGTCCTGACGCTAACCCTAGGTGTCCTGACGCTAACCCTAGTTGTCCTGACGCTAACCCTAGTTGTCCTGACGCTTACCCTAATTGTCCTGACGCTAACCCTAGTTGTCCTGACGCTAACCCTAGTAGTCCTGACGCTAACCCTAGTTGTCCTGACGCTTACCCTAGTTGTCCTGACGCTAACCCTAGTTGTCCTGACGCTAACCCTAGTTGTCCTAGCGCTAACCCTAGTTGTCCTGACGCTAACCCTAGTTGTCCTGACGCTAACCCTAGTTGTCCTGACGCTAACCCTAGTTGTCCTGACGCTTACCCTAGTTGTCCTGACGCTAACCCTAGTTGTCCTGACGCTAACCCTAGTTGTCCTGACGCTAACCCTAGTTGTCCTGATGCTAACCCTAGTTGTCCTGACGCTAACCCTAGTTGTCCTGGACCTAACCCTAGTTGTCCTGACGCTAACCCTAGTAGTCCTGATGCTAACTCTAGTTGTCCTGACGCTTACCCTAGTTGTTCTGACGCTAACCCTAGTTGTCCTGACGTTTACCCTAGTTGTCCTGACGCTAACCCTAGTTGTCCTGACGCTTACCCTAGTTGTCCTGACGCTAACCCTAGTTGTCCTGACGCTAACCCTAGTTGTCCTGGAGCTAACCCTAGTTGTCCTGGCGCTAACCCTAGTTGTCCTGGCGCTAAACCTAGTTGTCCTGGCGCTAACCCTAGTTGTCCTGGCTCTAACCCTAGTTGTCCTGACGCTAACCCTAGTTATCCTGACGCTAACCCTAGTTGTCCTGATGCTAACCCTAGTTGTCCTGACGCTAACCCTAGTTGTCCTGATGCTAACCCTAGTTGTCGTGACGCTAACCCTAGTTGTCCTGACGCTAACCCTAGTTGTCGTGACGCTAACCCTAGTTGTCGTGACGCTAACCCTAGTTGTCGTGACGCTAACCCTAGTTGTCCTGACGCTAACCCTAGTTGTCCCGATGCTAACCCTAGTTGTCCCGATGCTAACCCTAGTTATCCTGACGCTAACCCTAGTTGTCCTGACGCTAACCCTAGTTGTCCTGACGCTAACCCTAGTTGTCCCGACGCTAACCCTATTTGTCCTGACGCTAACCCTAGTTGTCCTGACGCTAACCCTAGTTGTCCTGACGCTATCCCTAGTTGTCATGACGCTAACCCTAGTTGTCCTGACGCTAACCCTAGTTGTCCTGACGCTAAACCTAGTTGTCCTGACGCTAACCCTAGTTGTCCTGACGCTAACCCTAGTTGTCCTGACGCTAACCCTAGTTGTCCTGACGATAACCCTAGTTGTCCTGACGCTAACCCTAGGTGTCCTGACGCTAACCCTAGTTGTCGTGACGCTAACCCTAGTTGTCGTGACGCTAACCCTAGTTGTCCTGACGCTAACCCTAGTTGTCCTGACGCTAACCCTAGTTGTCATGACGCTAACCCTAGTTGTCCTGACGCTAACCCTAGTTGTCCTGACGCTAACCCTAGTTGTCCTGACGCTAACCCTAGTTGTCCTGACGCTAACCCTAGGTGTCCTGACGCTAACCCTAGTTGTCCTGACGCTAACCCTAGTTGTCCTGACGCTAACCCTAGTTGTCCTGACGCTAACCCTATATGTCCTGACGCTAACCCTAGTTGTCCTGACGCTAACCCTAGTTGTCCTGACGCTAACCCTAGTTGTCCTGACGCTAACCCTAGTTGTCGTGACGCTAACCCTAGTTGTCGTGACGCTAACCCTAGTTGTCGTGACGCTAACCCTAGTTGTCCTGACGCTAACCCTAGTTGTCGTGACGCTAACCCTAGTTGTCCTGACGCTAACCCTAGTTGTCCTGACGCTAACCCTAGTTGTCCTGGCGCTAACCCTAGTTGTCCTGGCGCTAACCCTAGTTGTCCTGGCGCTAACCCTAGTTGTCCTGGCTCTAACCCTAGTTGTCCTGACGCTAACCCTAGTTGTCCTGACGCTAACCCTAGTTGTCCTGACGCTTACCCTAGTTGTCCTGACGCTAACCCTAGTTGTCCTGACGCTTACCCTTGTTGTCCTGACGCTAACCCTAGTTGTCCTGACGCTAACCCTAGTTGTCCTGGCGCTAACCCTAGTTGTCCTGGCGCTAACCCTAGTTGTCCTGATGCTAAGCCTAGTTGTCCTGACGCTAACCCTAGTTGTCCTGAAGCTAACCCTAGTTGTCCTGACGCTTACCCTAGTTGTCCTGACGCTAACCCTAGTTGTCCTGACGCTAACCCTAGTTGTCCTGACGCTAACCCTAGTTGTCCTGACGCTAACCCTAGTTGTCCTGACGCTAACCCTAGTTGTCCTGGAGCTAACCCTAGTTGTCCTGGCGCTAACCCTAGTTGTCCTGGCGCTAAACCTAGTTGTCCTGGCGCTAACCCTAGTTGTCCTGGCGCTAACCCTAGTTGTCCTGGCGCTAACCCTAGTTGTAATGGCGCTAACCCTAGTTGTCCTGGCGCTAACCCTAGTTGTCCTGGCGCTAACCCTAGTTGTCCTGGCGCTAACCCTAGTTGTCCTGGCTCTAACCCTAGTTGTCCTGACGCTAACCCTAGTTGTCCTGACGCTAACCCTAGTTGTCCTGACGCTAACCCTAGTTGTCCTGACGCTTACCCTAGTTGTCCTGACGCTAACCCTAGTTGTCCTGACGCTAACCCTAGTTGTCCTGACGCTAACCCTAGCTGTCCTGACGCTAACCCTAGTTGTCCTGACGCTAACCCTAGTTGTCCTGACGCTAACCCTAGCTTTCCTGGCGCTAACCCTAGTTGTCCTGGCGCTAACCCTAGTTGTCCTGATGCTAACCCTATTTGTCCTGGCGCTAACCCTAGTTGTCCTGGCGCTAACCCTAGTTGTCCTGGCGCTAACCCTAGTTTTCCTGGCGCTAACCCTAGTTGTCCTGCGCTAACCCTAGTTGTCCTGGCGCTAACCCTAGTTGTCCTGGCGCTAACCCTAGTTTTCCTGGCGCTAACCCTAGTTGTCCTGGCGCTAACCCTAGTTGTCCTGGCGCTAACCCTAGTTTTCCTGGCGCTAACCCTAGTTGTCCTGGCGCTAACCCTAGTTGTCCTGGTGCTAACCCTAGTTGTCCTGGCGCTAACCCTAGTTGTCCTGGCGCTAACCCTAGTTGTCCTGATGCTTACCCTAGTTGTCCTGACGCTAACCCTAGTTGTCCTGACGCTAACCCTAGTTGTCCTGGCGCTAACCCTAGTTGTCCTGGCGCTAACCCTAGTTGTCCTGACGCTATCCCTAGTTGTCCTGATGCTAACCCTAGTTGTCCTGACGCTAACCCTAGTTGTCCTGAAGCTAACCCTAGTTGTCCTGACGCTTACCCTAGTTGTCCTGACGCTAACCCTAGTTGTCCTGACGCTAACCCTAGTTGTCCTGACGCTAACCCTAGTTGTCCTGGAGCTAACCCTAGTTGTCCTGGCGCTAACCCTAGTTGTCCTGGCGCTAAACCTAGTTGTCCTGGCGCTAACCCTAGTTGTCCTGGCGCTAACCCTAGTTGTCCTGGCGCTAACCCTAGTTGTAATGGCGCTAACCCTAGTTGTCCTGGCGCTAACCCTAGTTGTCCTGGCGCTAACCCTAGTTGTCCTGGCGCTAACCCTAGTTGTCCTGGCTCTAACCCTAGTTGTCCTGACGCTAACCCTAGTTGTCCTGGCGCTAACCCTAGTTGTCCTGGCGCTAACCCTAGTTGTCCTGGCTCTAACCCTAGTTGTCCTGACGCTAACCCTAGTTGTCCTGACGCTAACCCTAGTTGTCCTGACGCTAACCCTAGTTGTCCTGACGCTAACCCTAGTTGTCCTGACGCTAACCCTAGTTGTCCTGACGCTAACCCTAGTTGTCCTGACGCTAACCCTAGTTGTCCTGACGCTTACCCTAGTTGTCCTGACGCTAACCCTAGTTGTCCTGACGCTAACCCTAGTTGTCCTGACGCTAACCCTAGCTGTCCTGACGCTAACCCTAGCTGTCCTGACGCTAACCCTAGCTGTCCTGACGCTAACCCTAGTTGTCCTGACGCTAACCCTATCTGTCCTGGCGCTAACCCTAGTTGTCCTGGCGCTAACCCTAGTTGTCCTGGCGCTAACCCTAGTTGTCCTGGCGCTAACCCTAGTTGTCCTGACGCTAACCCTATTTGTCCTGACGCTAACCCTATTTGTCCTGGCGCTAACCCTAGTTGTCCTGGCGCTAACCCTAGTTGTCCTGACGCTAACCCTAGTTTTCCTGGCGCTAACCCTAGTTGTCCTGACGCTAACCCTAGCTGTCCTGACGCTAACCCTAGTTGTCCTGACGCTAACCCTAGTTGTCCTGACGCTAACCCTAGCTTTCCTGGCGCTAACCCTAGTTGTCCTGACGCTTACCCTAGTTGTCCTGACGCTAACCCTAGTTGTCCTGACGCTAACCCTAGTTGTCCTGACGCTAACCCTAGCTGTCCTGACGCTAACCCTAGCTGTCCTGACGCTAACCCTAGTTGTCCTGACGCTAACCCTAGTTGTCCTGACGCTAACCCTATCTGTCCTGGCGCTAACCCTAGTTGTCCTGGCGCTAACCCTAGTTGTCCTGGCGCTAACCCTAGTTGTCCTGACGCTAACCCTATTTGTCCTGGCGCTAACCCTAGTTGTCCTGGCGCTAACCCTAGTTGTCCTGACGCTAACCCTAGTTTTCCTGGCGCTAACCCTAGTTGTCCAGGCGCTAACCCTAGTTGTCCTGGCGCTAACCCTAGTTGTCCTGGCGCTAACCCTAGTTGTCCTGGCGCTAACCCTAGTTGTCCTGGCGCTAACCCTAGTTGTCCTGGCGCTAACCCTAGTTGTCCTGGCGCTAACCCTAGTTGTCCTGACGCTAACTCTAGTTGTCCCGATGCTAACCCGAGTTGTCCCGACGCTAACCCGAGTTGTCCTGACGCTAACCCGAGTTGTCCTGACGCTAACCCTAGTTGTCCTGACGCTAACCCTAGTTGTCCTGAAGCTAACCCTAGTAGTCCTGACGCTAACCCTAGTTGTCCTGACGCTAACCCTAGTTGTCCTGACGCTAACCCTAGTTGTCCTGACGCTAACCCTAGTTGTCCTGAAGCTAACCCTAGTTGTCCTGGCGCTAACCCTAGTTGTCCTGGCGCTAACCCTAGTTGTCCTGGCGCTAACCCTAGATGTCCTGACGGTAACCCTAGTTGTCCTAACGCTAACCCTAGTTGTCCTGACGCTAACCCTAGTTGTCCTGACGCTAACCCTAGTTGTCCTGACGCTTACCCTAGTTGTCCTGACGCTAACCCTAGTTGTCCTGACGCTAACCCTAGTTGTCCTGACGCTAACCCTAGCTGTCCTGACGCTAACCCTAGTTGTCCTGACGCTAACCCTAGTTGTCCTGACGCTAACCCTAGCTTTCCTGGCGCTAACCCTAGTTGTCCTGGCGCTAACCCTAGTTGTCCTGATGCTAACCCTATTTGTCCTGGCGCTAACCCTAGTTGTCCTGGTGCTAACCCTAGTTGTCCTGGCGCTAACCCTAGTTGTCCTGGCGCTAACCCTAGTTGTCCTGATGCTTACCCTAGTTGTCCTGACGCTAACCCTAGTTGTCCTGACGCTAACCCTAGTTGTCCTGGCGCTAACCCTAGTTGTCCTGGCGCTAACCCTAGTTGTCCTGGCGCTAACCCTAGTTGTCCTGGCGCTAATCCTAGTTGTCCTGACGCTAACCCTAGTTGTCCTGACGCTAACCCTAGTTGTCCTGAAGCTAACCCTAGTTGTCCTGACGCTAACCCTATTTGTCCTGACGCTAACCCTAGTTGTCCTGGAGCTAACCCTAGTTGTCCTAGCGCTAACCCTAGTTGTCCTGGCGCTAAACCTAGTTGTCCTGGTGCTAACCCTAGTTGTCCTGGCGCTAACCCTAGTTGTCCTGGCGCTAACCCTAGTTGTAATGGTGCTAACCCTAGTTGTCCTGGCGCTAACCCTAGTTGTCCTGGCGCTAACCCTAGTTGTCCTGGCGCTAACCCTAGTTGTCCTGACGCTAACCCTAGTTGTCCTGGCGCTAACCCTAGTTGTAATGGTGCTAACCCTAGTTGTAATGGTGCTAACCCTAGTTGTCCTGACGCTAACCCTAGTTGTCCTGACGCTAACCCTAGTTGTCCTGACGCTTACCCTAGTTGTCCTGACGCTAACCCTAGTTGTCCTGACGCTAACCCTAGTTGTCCTGACGCTAACCCTAGCTGTCCTGACGCTAACCCTAGCTGTCCTGACGCTAACCCTAGTTGTCCTGACGCTAACCCTAGTTGTCCTGACGCTAACCCTAGCTGTCCTGGCGCTAACCCTAGTTGTCCTGGCGCTAACCCTAGTTGTCCTGACGCTAACCCTATTTGTCCTGGCGCTA
This sequence comes from Phyllobates terribilis, assembly GCF_046119375.1. Classification (NCBI taxonomy): domain Eukaryota; kingdom Metazoa; phylum Chordata; class Amphibia; order Anura; family Dendrobatidae; genus Phyllobates; species Phyllobates terribilis. The sequence goes on along the minus strand of NW_027366396.1, from coordinate 12,786 downwards.
ACCCTAGTTGTCCTGGCGCTAACCCTAGTTGTCCTGGCGCTAACCCTAGTTGTCCTGGCGCTAACCCTAGTTTTCCTGGCGCTAACCCTAGTTGTCCTGGCGCTAACCCTAGTTGTCCTGGCGCTAACCCTAGTTGTCCTGGCGCTAACCCTAGCTGTCCTGGCGCTAACCCTAGTTGTCCTGGCGCTAACCCTAGTTGTCCTGACGCTAACCCTAGTTGTCCTGATGCTAACCCGAGTTGTCCTGACGCTAACCCGAGTTGTCCTGAAGCTAACCCTAGTTGTCCTGACGCTAACCCTACTTGTCCTGAAGCTAACCCTAGTAGTCCTGACGCTAACCCTAGTTGTCCTGACGCTAACCCTAGTTGTCCTGACGCTAACCCTAGTTGTCCTGATGCTAACCCTAGTTGTCCTGACGCTAACCCTAGTTGTCCTGACGCTAACCCTACTTGTCCTGACGCTAACCCTAGTTGTCCTGACGCTAACCCTACTTGTCCTGACGCTAACCCTAGTTGTCCTGACGCTAACCCTAGTTGTCCTGACGCGAACCCTACTTGTCCTGACGCTAACCCTAGTTGTCCTGACGCTAACCCTAGTTGTCCTGACGCTAACCCTACTTGTCCTGACGCTAACCCTACTTGTCCTGACGCTAACCCTAGTTGTCCTGGTGCTAACCCTAGTTGTCCTGGCGCTAACCCTAGTTGTCCTGGCGCTAACCCTAGTTGTCCTGAAGCTAACCCTAGTTGTCCTGACGCTAACCCTACTTGTCCTGAAGCTAACCCTAGTAGTCCTGACGCTAACCCTAGTTGTCCTGACGCTAACCCTAGTTGTCCTGACGCTAACCCTAGTTGTCCTGATGCTAACCCTAGTTGTCCTGACGCTAACCCTAGTTGTCCTGACGCTAACCCTACTTGTCCTGACGCTAACCCTAGTTGTCCTGACGCTAACCCTACTTGTCCTGACGCTAACCCTAGTTGTCCTGACGCTAACCCTAGTTGTCCTGACGCGAACCCTACTTGTCCTGACGCTAACCCTAGTTGTCCTGACGCTAACCCTAGTTGTCCTGACGCTAACCCTACTTGTCCTGACGCTAACCCTACTTGTCCTGACGCTAACCCTAGTTGTCCTGGCGCTAACCCTAGTTGTCCTGGCGCTAACCCTAGTTGTCCTGGTGCTAACCCTAGTTGTCCTGGCGCTAACCCTAGTTGTCCTGGCGCTAACCCTAGTTGTCCTGGCGCTAACCCTAGTTGTCCTGAAGCTAACCCTAGTTGTCCTGACGCTAACCCTACTTGTCCTGAAGCTAACCCTAGTAGTCCTGACGCTAACCCTAGTTGTCCTGACGCTAACCCTAGTTGTCCTGACGCTAACCCTAGTTGTCCTGATGCTAACCCTAGTTGTCCTGACGCTAACCCTAGTTGTCCTGACGCTAACCCTACTTGTCCTGACGCTAACCCTAGTTGTCCTGACGCTAACCCTACTTGTCCTGACGCTAACCCTAGTTGTCCTGACGCTAACCCTAGTTGTCCTGACGCGAACCCTACTTGTCCTGACGCTAACCCTACTTGTCCTGACGCTAACCCTAGTTGTCCTGGCGCTAACCCTAGTTGTCCTGGCGCTAACCCTAGTTGTCCTGGCGCTAACCCTAGTTGTCCTGGCGCTAACCCTAGTTGTCCTGGCGCTAACCCTAGTTGTCCTGGCGCTAACCCTAGTTGTCCTGACGCTAATCCTAGTTGTCCTGATGCTAACCCGAGTTGTCCTGACGCTAACCCGAGTTGTCCTGACGCTAACCCTAGTTGTCCTGACGCTAACCCTAGTTGTCCTGACGCTAACCCTAGTTGTCCTGAAGCTAACCCTAGTAGTCCTGACGCTAACCCTAGTTGTCCTGACGCTAACCCTAGTTGTGCTGACGCTAACCCTAGTTGTCCTGACGCTAACCCTACTTGTCCTGACGCTAACCCTACTTGTCCTGGCGCTAACCCCAGTTGTCCTGGCGCTAACCCTAGTTGTCCTGGCTCTAACCCTAGTTGTCCTGACGCTAACCCTAGTTGTCCTGACGCTAACCCTAGTTGTCCTGACGCTTACCCTAGTTGTCCTGACGCTAACCCTAGTTGTCCTGACGCTAACCCTAGCTGTCCTGACGCTAACCCGAGTTGTCCTGACGCTAACCCTAGTTGTCCTGACGCTAACCCTAGTTGTCCTGACGCTAACCCTAGTTGTCCTGAAGCTAACCCTAGTAGTCCTGACGCTAACCCTAGTTGTCCTGACGCTAACCCTAGTTGTCCTGACGCTAACCCTAGTTGTCCTGACGCTAACCCTAGTTGTCCTGACGCTAACCCTACTTGTCCTGACGCTAACCCTACTTGTCCTGGCGCTAACCCCAGTTGTCCTGGCTCTAACCCTAGTTGTCCTGACGCTAACCCTAGTTGTCCTGACGCTAACCCTAGTTGTCCTGACGCTAACCCTAGTTGTCCTGACGCTTACCCTAGTTGTCCTGACGCTAACCCTAGTTGTCCTGACGCTAACCCTAGTTGTCCTGACGCTAACCCTAGTTGTCCTGACGCTAACCCTAGCTGTCCTGACGCTAACCCTAGTTGCCCTGACGCTAACCCTAGTTGTCCTGACGCTAACCCTAGCTGTCCTGGCGCTAACCCTAGTTGTCCTGGCGCTAACCCTAGTTGTCCTGATGCTAACCTTATTTGTCCTGGCGCTAACCCTAGTTGTCCTGGCGCTAACCCTAGTTGTCCTGGTGCTAACCCTAGTTGTCCTGGTGCTAACCCTAGTTGTCCTGGCGCTAACCCTAGTTGTCCTGGCGCTAACCCTAGTTGTCCTGGCGCTAACCCTAGTTGTCCTGGCGCTAACCCTAGTTGTCCTGGCGCTAACCCTAGTTGTCCTGACGCTAACCCTAGTTGTCCTGACGCTAACCCTAGTTGTCCTGACGCTAACCCTAGTTGTCCTGACGCTAACCCTAGTTGTCGTGACGCTAACCCTTGTTGTCGTGATGCTAACCCTAGTTGTCCTGACGCTAACCCTAGTTGTCCTGACGCTAACCCTAGTTGTCCTGACGCTAACCCTAGTTGTCGTGACGCTAACCCTAGTTGTCCTGATGCTAACCCTAGTTGTGACGCTAACCCTAGTTGTCCTGACGCTAACCCTAGTTGTCCTGACGCTAACCCTAGTTGTGACGCTAACCCTAGTTGTCCTGACGCTAACCCTAGTTGTACTGACGCTAACCCTAGTTGTCCTGACGCTAACCCTAGTTGTCGTGACGCTAACCCTAGTTGTCCTGACGCTAACCCTAGTTGTCCTGACGCTAACCCTAGTTGTCGTGACGCTAACCCTAGTTGCCCTGACGCTAACCCTAGTTGTCCTGACGCTAACCCTAGTTGTCCTGACGCTAACCCTAGTTGTCCTGACGCTAACCCTAGTTGTTGTGACGCTAACCCTAGTTGTCGTGACGCTAACCCTAGTTGTCCTGACGCTAACCCTAGTTGTCCTGACGCTAACCCTAGTTGTCCTGACGCTAACCCTAGTTGTCCTGACGCGAACCGTACTTGTCCTGACGCTAACCCTAGTTGTCCTGACGCTAACCCTAGTTGTCCTGACGCTAACCCTACTTGTCCTGACGCTAACCCTACTTGTCCTGACGCTAACCCTAGTTGTCCTGGCGCTAACCCTAGTTGTCCTGGCGCTAACCCTAGTTGTCCTGGTGCTAACCCTAGTTGTCCTGGCGCTAACCCTATTTGTCCTGGCGCTAACCCTAGTTGTCCTGGCGCTAACCCTAGTTGTCCTGGCGCTAACCCTAGTTGTCCTGGCGCTAACCCTAGTTGTCCTGGCGCTAACCCTAGTTGTCCTGGCGCTAACCCTAGTTGTCCTGACGCTAACCCTAGTTGTCCTGATGCTAACCCGAGTTGTCCTGACGCTAACCCGAGTTGTCCTGACGCTAACCCTAGTTGTCCTGACGCTAACCCTAGTTGTCCTGACGCTAACCCTAGTTGTCCTGAAGCTAACCCTAGTAGTCCTGACGCTAACCCTAGTTGTCCTGACGCTAACCCTAGTTGTGCTGACGCTAACCCTAGTTGTCCTGACGCTAACCCTACTTGTCCTGACGCTAACCCTACTTGTCCTGGCGCTAACCCCAGTTGTCCTGGTGCTAACCCTAGTTGTCCTGGCTCTAACCCTAGTTGTCCTGACGCTAACCCTAGTTGTCCTGACGCTAACCCTAGTTGTCCTGACGCTTACCCTAGTTGTCCTGACGCTAACCCTAGTTGTCCTGACGCTAACCCTAGCTGTCCTGACGCTAACCCGAGTTGTCCTGACGCTAACCCTAGTTGTCCTGACGCTAACCCTAGTTGTCCTGACGCAAACCCTAGTTGTCCTGAAGCTAACCCTAGTAGTCCTGACGCTAACCCTAGTTGTCCTGACGCTAACCCTAGTTGTCCTGACGCTAACCCTAGTTGTCCTGACGCTAACCCTAGTTGTCCTGACGCTAACCCTACTTGTCCTGACGCTAACCCTACTTGTCCTGGCGCTAACCCCAGTTGTCCTGGCTCTAACCCTAGTTGTCCTGACGCTAACCCTAGTTGTCCTGACGCTAACCCTAGTTGTCCTGACGCTAACCCTAGTTGTCCTGACGCTTACCCTAGTTGTCCTGACGCTAACCCTAGTTGTCCTGACGCTAACCCTAGTTGTCCTGACGCTAACCCTAGTTGTCCTGACGCTAACCCTAGCTGTCCTGACGCTAACCCTAGTTGCCCTGACGCTAACCCTAGTTGTCCTGACGCTAACCCTAGCTGTCCTGGCGCTAACCCTAGTTGTCCTGGCGCTAACCCTAGTTGTCCTGATGCTAACCCCATTTGTCCTGGCGCTAACCCTAGTTGTCCTGGCGCTAACCCTAGTTGTCCTGGTGCTAACCCTAGTTGTCCTGGTGCTAACCCTAGTTGTCCTGGCGCTAACCCTAGTTGTCCTGGCGCTAACCCTAGTTGTCCTGGCGCTAACCCTAGTTGTCCTGGCGCTAACCCTAGTTGTCCTGGCGCTAACCCTAGTTGTCCTGGCGCTAACCCTAGTTGTCCTGACGCTAACCCTAGTTGTCCTGACGCTAACCCTAGTTGTCCTGACGCTAACCCTAGTTGTCCTGACGCTAACCCTAGTTGTCGTGACGCTAACCCTTGTTGTCGTGATGCTAACCCTAGTTGTCCTGACGCTAACCCTAGTTGTCCTGACGCTAACCCTAGTTGTCCTGACGCTAACCCTAGTTGTCGTGACGCTAACCCTAGTTGTCCTGATGCTAACCCTAGTTGTGACGCTAACCCTAGTTGTCCTGACGCTAACCCTAGTTGTCCTGACGCTAACCCTAGTTGTGACGCTAACCCTAGTTGTCCTGACGCTAACCCTAGTTGTACTGACGCTAACCCTAGTTGTCCTGACGCTAACCCTAGTTGTCGTGACGCTAACCCTAGTTGTCCTGACGCTAACCCTAGTTGTCCTGACGCTAACCCTAGTTGTCGTGACGCTAACCCTAGTTGCCCTGACGCTAACCCTAGTTGTCCTGACGCTAACCCTAGTTGTCCTGACGCTAACCCTAGTTGTCCTGACGCTAACCCTAGTTGTTGTGACGCTAACCCTAGTTGTCGTGACGCTAACCCTAGTTGTCCTGACGCTAACCCTAGTTGTCCTGACGCTAACCCTAGTTGTCGTGACGCTAACCCTAGTTGTCCTGACGCTAACCCTAGTTGTCGTGACGCTAACCCTAGTTGTCCTGACGCTAACCCTAGTTGTCCTGACGCTAACCCTAGTTATCCTGATGCTAACCCTAGTTGTCCTGACGCTAACCCTAGTTGTCCTGACGCTAACCCTAGTTGTCCTGACGCTAACCCTAGTTGTCCTGACGCTAACCCTAGTTGTCCTGACGCTAACCCTAGTTGTCCTAACGCTAACCCTAGTTGTCCTGACGCTAACCCTAGTTGTCCTGACGCTAACCCTAGTTGTCCTGACGCTAACCCTAGTTGTCCTGACGCTAACCCTAGTTGTCGTGACGCTAACCCTAGTTGTCGTGACGCTAACCCTAGTTGTCCTGACGCTAACCCTAGTTGTCCTGACGCTAACCCTAGTTGTCCTGACGCTAACCCTAGTTGTCCTGACGCTAACCCTAGTTGTCGTGACGCTAACCCTAGTTGTCGTGACGCTAACCCTAGTTGCCCTGACGCTAACCCTAGTTGTTGTGACGCTAACCCTAGGTGTCCTGACGCTAACCCTATTTGTCGTGACGCGAACCCTGGTTGTCCTGACGCTAACCCTAGTTGTCCTGACGCTAACCCTAGTTGTCCTGACGCTAACCCTAGTTGTCCTGACGCTAACCCTAGTTGTCCTGACGCTAACCCTAGTTGTCCTGACGCTAACCCTAGTTGTCCTGACGCTAACCCTAGTTGTCCTGACGCTAACCCTAGTTGTCCTGACGCTAACCCTAGTTGTCCTGACGCTAACCCTAGTTGTCCTGACGCTAACCCTAGTTGTCGTGACGTTAACCCTAGTTGTCCTGACGCTAACCCTAGTTGTCCTGACGCTAACAGTAGTTGTCCTGACGCTAACCCTAGTTGTCGTGACGCTAACCCTAGTTGTCCTGACGCTAACCCTAGTTGTCCTGACGCTAACCCTAGTTGTGCTGACGCTAACCCTAGTTGTCCTGACGCTAACCCTAGTTGTCGTGACGCTAACCCTAGTTGTCGTGACGCTAACCCTAGTTGTCCTGACGCTAACCCTAGTTGTCGTGATGCTAACCCTAGTTGTCCTGACGCTAACCCTAGTTGTCCTGACGCTAACCCTAGTTGTCCTGACGCTAACCCTAGTTGTCCTGATGCTAACCCTAGTTGTGACGCTAACCCTAGTTGTCCTGACGCTAACCCTAGTTGTCCTGACGCTAACCCTAGTTGTGACGCTAACCCTAGTTGTCCTGACGCTAACCCTAGTTGTACTGACGCTAACCCTAGTTGTCCTGACGCTAAACCTAGTTGTCGTGACGCTAACCCTAGTTGTCCTGACGCTAACCCTAGTTGTCGTGACGCTAACCCTAGTTGTCCTGACGGTAACCCTAGTTGTCCTGACGCTAACCCTAGTTGTCCTGACGCTAACCCTAGTTGTCCTGACGCTAACCCTAGTTGTCCTGACGCTAACCCTAGTTGTCCTGACGCTAACCCTAGTTGTCCTGACGCTAACCCTAGTTGTCCTGACGCTAACCCTAGTTGTCCTGACGCTAACCCTAGTTGTCCTGACGCTAACCCTAGTTGTCCTGACGCTAACCCTACTTGTCCTGACGCTAACCCTACTTGTCCTGACGCTAACCCTAGTTGTCCTGACGCTAACCCTACTTGTCCTGACGCTAACCCTACTTGTCCTGACGCTAACCCTACTTGTCCTGACGCTAACCCTAGTTGTCCTGACGCTAACCCTAGTTGTCCTGACGCTAAGCCTACTTGTCCTGACGCTAACCCTGCTTGTTCTGACGCTAACCCTAGTTGTCCTGACGCTAACCCTAGTTGTCCTGACGCTAAACCTACTTGTCCTGACGCTAACCCTAGTTGTCCTGACGCTAACCCTACTTGTCCTGACGCTAACCCTAGTTGTCCTGACGCTAACCCTAGTTGTCCTGACGCTAACCCTAGTTGTCCTGACGCTAACCCTACTTGTCCTGACGCTAACCCTAGTTGTCCTGACGCTAACCCTACTTGTCCTGACGCTAACCCTAGTTGTCCTGACGCTAACCCGAGTTGTCCTGACGCTAACCCTAGTTGTCCTGACGCTAACCCGATTTGTCCTGACGCTAACCCTCGTTGTCGTGACGCTAACCCTAGGTGTCCTGACGCTAACCCTAGTTGTCGTGACGCTAACCCTAGTTGTCCTGACGCTAACCCTAGTTGTCCTGACGCTAACCCTAGTTGTCCTGACTCTAACCCTAGTTGTCCTGAAGATAACCCTAGTTGTCCTGACGCTAACCCTAGTTGTCGTGACGCTAACCCTAGGTGTCCTGACGCTAACCCTAGTTGTCGTGACGCTAACCCTAGTTGTCCTGACGCTAACCCTATATGTCCTGACGCTAACCCTAGTTGTCGTGACGCTAACCCTAGTTGTCGTGACGCTAACCCTAGTTGTCCTGACGCTAACCCTAGTTGTCCTGACGCTAACCCTAGTTGTCCTGACGCTAACCCTAGTTGTCGTGACGCTAACCCTAGTTGTCCTGACGCTAACCCTAGTTGTCCTGACGCTAACCCTAGTTGTCCTGACGCTAACCCTAGTTGTCCTGACGCTAACCCTACTTGTCCTGACGCTAACCCTAGTTGTCCTGACGCTAACCCGAGTTGTCCTGACGCTAACCCTAGTTGTCCTGACGCTAACCCGATTTGTCCTGACGCTAACCCTCGTTGTCGTGACGCTAACCCTAGGTGTCCTGACGCTAACCCTAGTTGTCGTGACGCTAACCCTAGTTGTCGTGACGCTAACCCTAGTTGTCGTGACGCTAACCCTAGGTGTCCTGACGCTAACCCTAGTTGTCCTGACGCTAACCCTAGTTGTCGTGACGCTAACCCTAGTTGTCCTGACGCTAACCCTAGTTGTCCTGACTCTAACCCTAGTTGTCCTGAAGCTAACCCTAGTTGTCCTGACGCTAACCCTAGTTGTCGTGACGCTAACCCTAGGTGTCCTGACGCTAACCCTAGTTGTCGTGACGCTAACCCTAGTTGTCGTGACGCTAACCCTATATGTCCTGACGCTAACCCTAGTTGTCCTGACGCTAACCCTAGTTGTCGTGACGCTAACCCTAGTTGTCCTGACGCTAACCCTAGTTGTCCTGACGCTAACCCTAGTTGTCCTGACGCTAACCCTAGTTGTCGTGACGCTAACCCTAGTTGTCCTGACGCTAACCCTAGTTGTCCTGACGCTAACCCTAGTTGTCCTGACGCTAACCCTAGTTGTCCTGACGCTAACCCTAGTTGTCGTGACGCTAACCCTAGTTGTCGTGACGCTAACCCTAGTTGTCGTGACGCTAACCCTTGTTGTCGTGATGCTAACCCTAGTTGTCCTGACGCTAACCCTAGTTGTCCTGACGCTAACCCTAGTTGTCCTGACGCTAACCCTAGTTGTCGTGACGCTAACCCTAGTTGTCCTGATGCTAACCCTAGTTGTGACGCTAACCCTAGTTGTCCTGACGCTAACCCTAGTTGTCCTGACGCTAACCCTAGTTGTGACGCTAACCCTAGTTGTCCTGACGCTAACCCTAGTTGTACTGACGCTAACCCTAGTTGTCCTGACGCTAACCCTAGTTGTCGTGACGCTAACCCTAGTTGTCCTGACGCTAACCCTAGTTGTCCTGACGCTAACCCTAGTTGTCGTGACGCTAACCCTAGTTGCCCTGACGCTAACCCTAGTTGTCCTGACGCTAACCCTAGTTGTCCTGACGCTAACCCTAGTTGTCGTGACGCTAACCCTAGTTGTCGTGACGCTAACCCTAGTTGTCCTGACGCTAACCCTAGTTGTCCTGACGCTAACCCTAGTTGTCGTGACGCTAACCCTAGTTGTCCTGACGCTAACCCTAGTTGTCGTGACGCTAACCCTAGTTGTCCTGACGCTAACCCTAGTTGTCCTGACGCTAACCCTAGTTATCCTGATGCTAACCCTAGTTGTCCTGACGCTAACCCTAGTTGTCCTGACGCTAACCCTAGTTGTCCTAACGCTAACCCTAGTTGTCCTGACGCTAACCCTAGTTGTCCTGACGCTAACCCTAGTTGTCCTAACGCTAACCCTAGTTGTCCTGACGCTAACCCTAGTTGTCCTGACGCTAACCCTAGTTGTCCTGATGCTAACCCTAGTTGTCCTGACGCTAACCCTAGTTGTCGTGACGCTAACCCTAGTTGTCGTGACGCTAACCCTAGTTGTCCTGACGCTAACCCTAGTTGTCCTGACGCTAACCCTAGTTGTCCTGACGCTAACCCTAGTTGTCCTGACGCTAACCCTAGTTGTCGTGACGCTAACCCTAGTTGTCGTGACGCTAACCCTAGTTGTCGTGACGCTAACCCTAGTTGCCCTGACGCTAACCCTAGTTGTTGTGACGCTAACCCTAGGTGTCCTGACGCTAACCCTATTTGTCGTGACGCGAACCCTGGTTGTCCTGACGCTAACCCTAGTTGTCCTGACGCTAACCCTAGTTGTCCTGACGCTAACCCTAGTTGTCCTGACGCTAACCCTAGTTGTCCTGACGCTAACCTTAGTTGTCCTGACGCTAACCCTAGTTGTCCTGACGGTAACCCTAGTTGTCCTGACGCTAACCCTAGTTGTCCTGACGCTAACCCTAGTTGTCATGACGCTAACCCTAGTTGTCCTGACGCTAACCCTAGTTGTCCTGACGCTAACCCTAGTTGTCCTGACGCTAACCCTAGTTGTCGTGACGCTAACCCTAGTTGTCCTGACGCTAACCCTAGTTGTCCTGACGCTAACAGTAGTTGTCCTGACGCTAACCCTAGTTGTCGTGACGCTAACCCTAGTTGTCCTGACGCTAACCCTAGTTGTCCTGACGCTAACCCTAGTTGTGCTGACGCTAACCCTAGTTGTCCTGACGCTAACCCTAGTTGTCGTGACGCTAACCCTAGTTGTCGTGACGCTAACCCTAGTTGTCCTGATGCTAACCCTAGTTGTCGTGATGCTAACCCTAGTTGTCCTGACGCTAACCCTAGTTGTCCTGACGCTAACCCTAGTTGTCCTGACGCTAACCCTAGTTGTCCTGATGCTAACCCTAGTTGTGACGCTAACCCTAGTTGTCCTGACGCTAACCCTAGTTGTCCTGACGCTAACCCTAGTTGTGACGCTAACCCTAGTTGTCCTGACGCTAACCCTAGTTGTACTGACGCTAACCCTAGTTGTCCTGACGCTAAACCTAGTTGTCGTGACGCTAACCCTAGATGTCCTGACGCTAACCCTAGTTGTCGTGACGCTAACCCTAGTTGTCCTGACGCTAACCCTAGTTGTCCTGACGCTAACCCTAGTTGTCCTGATGCTAACCCTAGTTGTCGTGACGCTAACCCTAGTTGACGTGACGCTAACCCTAGTTGTCCTGAAGCTAACCCTAGTTGTCCTGACGCTAACCCTAGTTGTCCTGACGCTAACCCTAGTTGTCCTGACGCTAACCCTAGTTGTCCTGACTCTAACCCTAGTTGTCGTGAAGCTAACCCTAGTTGTCCTGACGCTAACCCTAGTTGTCGTGACGCTAACCCTAGGTGTCCTGACGCTAACCCTAGTTGTCGTGACGCTAACCCTAGGTGTCCTGACGCTAACCCTACATGTCCTGACGCTAACCCTAGTTGTCCTGACGCTAACCCTAGTTGTCCTGACGCTAAACCTACTTGTCCTGACGCTAACCCTAGTTGTCCTGACGCTAACCCTAGTTGTCCTGACGCTAACCCTAGTTGTCCTGACGCTAACCCTAGTTGTCCTGACGCTAACCCTACTTGTCCTGACGCTAACCCTAGTTGTCCTGACGCTAACCCGAGTTGTCCTGACGCTAACCCTAGTTGTCCTGACGCTAACCCGATTTGTCCTGACGCTAACCCTCGTTGTCGTGACGCTAACCCTACGTGTCCTGACGCTAACCCTAGTTGTCGTGACGCTAACCCTAGTTGTCGTGACGCTAACCCTAGGTGTCCTGACGCTAACCCTAGTTGTCCTGACGCTAACCCTAGTTGTCGTGACGCTAACCCTAGTTGTCCTGACGCTAACCCTAGTTGTCCTGACTCTAACCCTAGTTGTCCTGAAGCTAACCCTAGTTGTCCTGACGCTAACCCTAGTTGTCGTGACGCTAACCCTAGGTGTCCTGACGCTAACCCTAGTTGTCGTGACGCTAACCCTAGTTGTCGTGACGCTAACCCTATATGTCCTGACGCTAACCCTAGTTGTCCTGACGCTAACCCTAGTTGTCGTGACGCTAACCCTAGTTGTCCTGACGCTAACCCTAGTTGTCCTGACGCTAACCCTAGTTGTCCTGACGCTAACCCTAGTTGTCGTGACGCTAACCCTAGTTGTCCTGACGCTAACCCTAGTTGTCCTGACGCTAACCCTAGTTGTCCTGACGCTAACCCTAGTTGTCCTGACGCTAACCCTAGTTGTCCTGACGCTAACCCTAGTTGTCCTGACGCTAACCCTAGTTGTCGTGACGCTAACCCTAGTTGTCGTGACGCTAACCCTTGTTGTCGTGATGCTAACCCTAGTTGTCCTGACGCTAACCCTAGTTGTCCTGACGCTAACCCTAGTTGTCCTGACGCTAACCCTAGTTGTCGTGACGCTAACCCTAGTTGTCCTGATGCTAACCCTAGTTGTGACGCTAACCCTAGTTGTCCTGACGCTAACCCTAGTTGTCCTGACGCTAACCCTAGTTGTGACGCTAACCCTAGTTGTCCTGACGCTAACCCTAGTTGTACTGACGCTAACCCTAGTTGTCCTGACGCTAACCCTAGTTGTCGTGACGCTAACCCTAGTTGTCCTGACGCTAACCCTAGTTGTCCTGACGCTAACCCTAGTTGTCGTGACGCTAACCCTAGTTGCCCTGACGCTAACCCTAGTTGTCCTGACGCTAACCCTAGTTGTCCTGACGCTAACCCTAGTTGTCGTGACGCTAACCCTAGTTGTCGTGACGCTAACCCTAGTTGTCCTGACGCTAACCCTAGTTGTCCTGACGCTAACCCTAGTTGTCGTGACGCTAACCCTAGTTGTCCTGACGCTAACCCTAGTTGTCGTGACGCTAACCCTAGTTGTC
>NW_027366395.1:0-73506 GCF_046119375.1 Phyllobates terribilis | reverse complement strand
CTTTGAATCTTCTTTATCATGCTAGGATTAACAGGAAAAAGCAAAAATTTCAGAATTGCACCTTGCAATGTGGAGATTTACTGTTTGTGCATTTCAATTTCATTGATTTTTGCCATTGAAAAACGTCCAGAAATGTTTAGATCTGGCATCTCACTCTCTTGAATCTTCTTTATCATGCTAGGATTAGACAGGAAAAAGCAAAAATTTCAGAATTGCACCTTGCAATGTGGAGATATTTACTGTTTGTGCATTTACAATATTCATTGATTTTTGCCATTGAAAAACGTCCAGAAAATGTTTGAAGCTACTGACTGAATGAAAGGAGCTGGCATCTCACTCTCTTGAATCTCTTTTATCATGCTAGGATTAGCAGGAAAAAGCAAAAAATTTCAGAATTGCACCTTGCAATGTGGAGATATTACTGTTTGTGCATTTACAATATTCATTGATTTTTGCATTGAAAAACATGTTTTTCATATACCAGAAATGTTTGAAGCTACTGACTGAATGAAAGAGCTGGCATCTCAACTCTTTGAATCTTCTTTATCATGCTAGGATTAACAGAAAAAGCAAACAATTTCAGAATTGCACCTTGCAATGTGGAGATATTACTGTTTGTGCATTTACAATATTCATTGATTTTTGACATTGAAAAACATGTTTTTCATATACCAGAAATGTTTGAAGCTACTGACTGAATGAAAGGAGCTGGCATCTCACTCTCTTTGAATCTTCTTTATCATGCTAGGATTAACAGGAAAAAGCAAAAAATTTCAGAATTGCACCTTGCAATGTGGAGATATTACTGTTTGTGCATTTACAATATTCATTGATTTTTGCCATTGAAAAACATGTTTTTCATATACCAGAAATGTTTGAAGCTACTGACTGAATGAAAGGAGCTGGCATCTCACTCTCTTTGAATCTTCTTTATCATGCTAGGATTAACAGGAAAAAGCAAAAATTTCAGAATTTGCACCTTGCAATGTGGAGATATTACTGTTTGTGCATTTACAATATTCATTGATTTTTGCCATTGAAAAACATGTTTTTCATATACCAGAAATGTTTGAAGCTACTGACTGAATGAAAGGAGCTGGCATCTCACTCTCTTTGAATCTTCTTTATCATGCTAGGATTAACAGGAAAAAGCAAAAAATTTCAGAATTGCACCTTGCAATGTGGAGATATTACTGTTTGTGCATTTACAATATTCATTGATTTTTGCCATTGAAAAACATGTTTTTCATATACCAGAAATGTTTGAAGCTACTGACTGAATGAAAGGAGCTGGCATCTCACTCTCTTTGAATCTTCTTTATCATGCTAGGAAACAGGAAAAAGCAAAAAATTTCAGAATTGCACCTTGCAATGTGGAGATATTACTGTTTGTGCATTTACAATATTCATTGATTTTTGCCATTGAAAAACATGTTTTTCATATACCAGAAATGTTTGAAGCTACTGACTGAATGAAAGGAGCTGGCATCTCACTCTCTTTGAATCTTCTTTATCATGCTAGGATTAGCAGGAAAAAGCAAAAAATTTCAGGAATTGCACCTTGCAATGTGGAGATATTACTGTTTGTGCATTTACAATATTCATTAATTTTTGCCATTGAAAAACGTACCAGAAATGTTTGAAGCTACTGACTGAATGAAAGGAGCTGGCATCTCACTCTCTTTGAATCTTCTTTATCATGCTAGGATTAACAGAAAAAGCTAAAAATTTCAGAATTGCACCGTGCAATGTGGAGATATTACTGTTTGTGCATTTACAATATTCATTGATTTTTGCCATTGAAAAACATGTTTTTCATATACCAGAAATGTTTGAAGCTACTGACTGAATGAAAGGAGCTGGCATCTCACTCTCTTTGAATCTTCTTTATCATGCTAGGATTAACAGGAAAAAGCTAAAAATTTCAGAATTGCACCGTGCAATGTGGAGATATTACTGTTTGTGCATTTACAATATTCATTGATTTTTGCCATTGAAAAACATGTTTTTCATATACCAGAAATGTTTGAAGCTACTGACTGAATGAAAGGAGCTGGCATCTCACTCTCTTTGAATCTTCTTTTATCATGCTAGGATTAGCAGGAAAAAGCAAAAAATTTCAGAATTGCACCTTGCAATGTGGAGATATTACTGTTTGTGCATTTACAATATTCATTGATTTTTGCCATTGAAAAACATGTTACCCAGAAATGTTGAAGCTACTGACTGAATGAAAGGAGCTGGCATCTCACTCTCTTTGAATCTTCTTTATCATGCTAGGATTAGCAGGAAAAAGCAAAAAATTTCAGAATTGCACCTTGCAATGTGGAGATATTACTGTTTGTGCATTTACAATATTCATTGATTTTTGCCATTGAAAAACAGTTTTTTCATATACCAGAAATGTTTGAAGCTACTGACTGAATGAAAGGAGCTGGCATCTCACTCTCTTTGAATCTTCTTTATCATGCTAGGATTAGCAGGAAAAAGCAAAAAATTTCAGAATTGCACCTTGCAATGTGGAGATATTACTGTTTGTGCATTTACAATATTCATTGATTTTTGCCATTGAAAAACGTCCAGAAATGTTTGAAGCTACTGACTGAATGAAAGGAGCTGGCATCTCACTCTCTTTGAATCTTCTTTATCATGCTAGGATTAGCAGGAAAAAGCAAAAAATTTCAGAATTGCACCTTGCAATGTGGAGATATTACTGTTTGTGCATTTACAATATTCATTGATTTTTGCCATTAAAAAACATGTTTTTCATATACCAGAAATGTTTGAAGCTACTGGACTGAATGAAAGGAGCTGGCATCTCACTCTCTTTGAATCTTCTTTATCATGCTAGGATTAGCAGGAAAAAGCAAAAAATTTCAGAATTGCACCTTGCAATGTGGAGATATTACTGTTTGTGCATTTACAATATTCATTGATTTTTGCCATTGAAAAACATGTTTTCATATACCAGAAATGTTTGAAGCTACTGACTGAATGAAAGGAGCTGGCATCTCACTCTCTTTGAATCTTCTTTATCATGCTAGGATTAGCAGGAAAAAGCAAAAAATTTCAGAATTGCACCTTGCAATGTGGAGATATTACTGTTTGTGCATTTACAATATTCATTGATTTTTGCCATTGAAAAACATGTTTTTCATATACCAGAAATGTTTGAAGCTACTGACTGAATGAAAGGAGCTGGCATCTCACTCTCTTTGAATCTTCTTTATCATGCTAGGATTAACAGGAAAAAGCAAAAAATTTCAGAATTGCACCTTGCAATGTGGAGATATTACTGTTTGTGCATTTACAATATTCATTGATTTTTGCCATTGAAAAACATGTTTTTCAATACCAGAAATGTTTGAAGCTACTGACTGAATGAAAGGAGCTGGCATCTCACTCTCTTTGAATCTTCTTTATCATGCTAGGATTAGACAGGAAAAAGCAAAAAATTTCAGAATTGCACCTTGCAATGTGGAGATATTACTGTTTGTGCATTTACAATATTCATTGATTTTTGCCATTGAAAAACATGTTTTTCATATACCAAAAATGTTTGAAGCTACTGACTGAATGAAAGGAGCTGGCATCTCACTCTCTTTGAATCTTCTTTATCATGCTAGGATTAGCAGGAAAAAGCAAAAAATTTCAGAATTGCACCTTGCAATGTGGAGATATTACTGTTTGTGCATTTACAATATTCATTGATTTTTGCCATTGAAAAACATGTTTTTCATATACCAGAAATGTTTGAAGCTACTGACTGAATGAAAGGAGCTGGCATCTCACTCTCTTTGAATCTTCTTTATCATGCTAGGATTAGCAGGAAAAAGCAAACAATTTCAGAATTGCACCTTGCAATGTGGAGATATTACTGTTTGTGCATTTACAAATATTCATTGATTTTTGCCATTGAAAAACATGTTTTTCATATACCAGAAATGTTTGAAGCTACTGACTGAATGAAAGGAGCTGGCATCTCACTCTCTTTGAATCTTCTTTATCATGCTAGGATTAACAGGAAAAAGCAAAAAATTTCAGAATTGCACCTTGCAATGTGGAGATATTACTGTTTGTGCATTTACAATATTCATTGATTTTTGCCATTGAAAAACATGTTTTTCATATACCAGAAATGTTTGAAGCTACTGACTGAATGAAAGGAGCTGGCATCTCACTCTCTTTGAATCTTCTTTATCATGCTAGGATTAACAGGAAAAAGCAAAAAATTTCAGAATTGCACCTTGCAATGTGGAGATATTACTGTTTGTGCATTTACAATATTCATTGATTTTTGCCATTGAAAAACATGTTTTTCATATACCAGAAATGTTTGAAGCTACTGACTGAATGAAAGGAGCTGGCATCTCACTCTCTTTGAATCTTCTTTATCATGCTAGGATTAGCAGGAAAAGCAAAAAATTTCAGAATTGCACCTTGCAATGTGGAGATATTACTGTTTGTGCATTTACAATATTCATTGATTTTTGCCATTGAAAAACATGTTTTTCATATACCAGAAATGTTTGAAGCTACTGACTGAATGAAAGGAGCTGGCATCTCACTCTCTTTGAATCTTCTTTATCATGCTAGGATTAGCAGGAAAAAGCAAAAAATTTCAGAATTGCACCTTGCAATGTGGAGATATTACTGTTTGTGCATTTACAATATTCATTAATTTTTGCCATTGAAAAACATTTTTTATTACGTCCAGAAATGTTTGAAGCTACTGACTGAATGAAAGGAGCTGGCATCTCACTCTCTTTGAATCTTCTTTATCATGCTAGGATTAACAGGAAAAAGCTAAAAATTTCAGAATTGCACCGTGCAATGTGGAGATATTACTGTTTGTGCATTTACAATATTCATTGATTTTTGCCATTGAAAAACATGTTTTTCATATACCAGAAATGTTTGAAGCTACTGACTGAATGAAAGGAGCTGGCATCTCACTCTCTTTGAATCTTCTTTATCATGCTAGGATTAACAGGAAAAAGCTAAAAATTTCAGAATTGCACCGTGCAATGTGGAGATATTACTGTTTGTGCATTTACAATATTCATTGATTTTTGCCATTGAAAAACATGTTTTTCATATACCAGAAATGTTTGAAGCTACTGACTGAATGAAAGGAGCTGGCATCTCACTCTCTTTGAATCTTCTTTATCATGCTAGGATTAACAGGAAAAAGCTAAAAATTTCAGAATTGCACCGTGCAATGTGGAGATATTACTGTTTGTGCATTTACAATATTCATTGATTTTTGCCATTGAAAAACATGTTTTTCATATACCAGAAATGTTTGAAGCTACTGACTGAATGAAAGGAGCTGGCATCTCACTCTCTTTGAATCTTCTTTATCATGCTAGGATTAAGCAGGAAAAAGCAAAAAATTTCAGAATTGCACCTTGCAATGTGGAGATATTACTGTTTGTGCATTTACAATATTCATTGATTTTTGCCATTGAAAAACATGTTTTTTCATATACCAGAAATGTTTGAAGCTACTGACTGAATGAAAGGAGCTGGCATCTCACTCTCTTTGAATCTTCTTTATCATGCTAGGATTAACAGGAAAAAGCAAAAAATTTCAGAATTGCACCTTGCAATGTGGAGATATTACTGTTTGTGCATTTACAATATTCATTGATTTTTGCCATTGAAAAACATGTTTTCATATACCAGAAATGTTTGAAGCTACTGACTGAATGAAAGGAGCTGGCATCTCACTCTCTTTGAATCTTCTTTATCATGCTAGGATTAGCAGGAAAAAGCAAAAAATTTCAGAATTGCACCTTGCAATGTGGAGATATTACTGTTTGTGCATTTACAATATTCATTGATTTTTGCCATTGAAAAACGTCCAGAAATGTTTGAAGCTACTGACTGAATGAAAGGAGCTGGCATCTCACTCTCTTTGAATCTTCTTTATCATGCTAGGATTAACAGGAAAAAGCTAAAAATTTCAGAATTGCACCGTGCAATGTGGAGATATTACTGTTTGTGCATTTACAATATTCATTGATTTTTGCCATTGAAAAACATGTTTTTCATATACCAGAAATGTTTGAAGCTACTGACTGAATGAAAGGAGCTGGCATCTCACTCTCTTTGAATCTTCTTTATCATGCTAGGATTAACAGGAAAAAGCTAAAAATTTCAGAATTGCACCGTGCAATGTGGAGATATTACTGTTTGTGCATTTACAATATTCATTGATTTTTGCCATTGAAAAACATGTTTTTCATATACCAGAAATGTTTGAAGCTACTGACTGAATGAAAGGAGCTGGCATCTCACTCTCTTTGAATCTTCTTTATCATGCTAGGATTAACAGGAAAAAGCTAAAAATTTCAGAATTGCACCGTGCAATGTGGAGATATTACTGTTTGTGCATTTACAATATTCATTGATTTTTGCCATTGAAAAACATGTTTTTCATATACCAGAAATGTTTGAAGCTACTGACTGAATGAAAGGAGCTGGCATCTCACTCTCTTTGAATCTTCTTTATCATGCTAGGATTAGCAGGAAAAAGCAAAAAATTTCAGAATTGCACCTTGCAATGTGGAGATATTACTGTTTGTGCATTTACAATATTCATTGATTTTTGCCATTGAAAAACATGTTTTTCATATACCAGAAATGTTTGAAGCTACTGACTGAATGAAAGGAGCTGGCATCTCACTCTCTTTGAATCTTCTTTATCATGCTAGGATTAACAGGAAAAAGCAAAAAATTTCAGAATTGCACCTTGCAATGTGGAGATATTACTGTTTGTGCATTTACAATATTCATTGATTTTTGCCATTGAAAAACATGTTTTTCATATACCAGAAATGTTTGAAGCTACTGACTGAATGAAAGGAGCTGGCATCTCACTCTCTTTGAATCTTCTTTATCATGCTAGGATTAACAGGAAAAAGCAAAAAATTTCAGAATTGCACCTTGCAATGTGGAGATATTACTGTTTGTGCATTTACAATATTCATTGATTTTTGCCATTGAAAAACGTCCAGAAATGTTTGAAGCTACTGACTGAATGAAAGGAGCTGGCATCTCACTCTCTTTGAATCTTCTTTATCATGCTAGGTTTAACAGGAAAAAGCTAAAAAATTTCAGAATTGCACCGTGCAATGTGGAGATATTACTGTTTGTGCATTTACAATATTCATTGATTTTTGCCATTGAAAAACATGTTTTTCATATACCAGAAATGTTTGAAGCTACTGACTGAATGAAAGGAGCTGGCATCTCACTCTCTTTGAATCTTCTTTATCATGCTAGGATTAGCAGGAAAAAGCAAAAAATTTCAGAATTGCACCTTGCAATGTGGAGATATTACTGTTTGTGCATTTACAATATTCATTGATTTTTGCCATTGAAAAACATGTTTTTCATATACCAGAAATGTTTGAAGCTACTGACTGAATGAAAGGAGCTGGCATCTCACTCTCTTTGAATCTTCTTTATCATGCTAGGATTAACAGGAAAAAGCAAAAAATTTCAGAATTGCACCTTGCAATGTGGAGATATTACTGTTTGTGCATTTACAATATTCATTGATTTTTGCCATTGAAAAACATGTTTTTCATATACCAGAAATGTTTGAAGCTACTGACTGAATGAAAGGAGCTGGCATCTCACTCTCTTTGAATCTTCTTTATCATGCTAGGATTAACAGGAAAAAGCTAAAAATTTCAGAATTGCACCGTGCAATGTGGAGATATTACTGTTTGTGCATTTACAATATTCATTGATTTTTGCCATTGAAAAACATGTTTTTCATATACCAGAAATGTTTGAAGCTACTGACTGAATGAAAGGAGCTGGCATCTCACTCTCTTTGAATCTTCTTTATCATGCTAGGATTAGCAGGAAAAAGCAAAAAATTTCAGAATTGCACCTTGCAATGTGGAGATATTACTGTTTGTGCATTTACAATATTCATTGATTTTTGCCATTGAAAAACATGTTTTTCATATACCAGAAATGTTTGAAGCTACTGACTGAATGAAAGGAGCTGGCATCTCACTCTCTTTGAATCTTCTTTATCATGCTAGGATTAACAGGAAAAAGCTAAAAATTTCAGAATTGCACCGTGCAATGTGGAGATATTACTGTTTGTGCATTTACAATATTCATTGATTTTTGCCATTGAAAAACATGTTTTTCATATACCAGAAATGTTTGAAGCTACTGACTGAATGAAAGGAGCTGGCATCTCACTCTCTTTGAATCTTCTTTATCATGCTAGGATTAGCAGGAAAAAGCAAAAAATTTCAGAATTGCACCTTGCAATGTGGAGATATTACTGTTTGTGCATTTACAATATTCATTGATTTTTGCCATTGAAAAACATGTTTTTCATATACCAGAAATGTTTGAAGCTACTGACTGAATGAAAGGAGCTGGCATCTCACTCTCTTTGAATCTTCTTTATCATGCTAGGATTAACAGGAAAAAGCAAAAAATTTCAGAATTGCACCTTGCAATGTGGAGATATTACTGTTTGTGCATTTACAATATTCATTGATTTTTGCCATTGAAAAACATGTTTTTCATATACCAGAAATGTTTGAAGCTACTGACTGAATGAAAGGAGCTGGCATCTCACTCTCTTTGAATCTTCTTTATCATGCTAGGATTAACAGGAAAAAGCTAAAAATTTCAGAATTGCACCGTGCAATGTGGAGATATTACTGTTTGTGCATTTACAATATTCATTGATTTTTCCCATTGAAAAACATGTTTTTCATATACCAGAAATGTTTGAAGCTACTGACTGAATGAAAGGAGCTGGCATCTCACTCTCTTTGAATCTTCTTTATCATGCTAGGATTAACAGGAAAAAGCAAAAAATTTCAGAATTGCACCTTGCAATGTGGAGATATTACTGTTTGTGCATTTACAATATTCATTGATTTTGCTATTGAAAAACATGTTTTTCATATACCAGAAATGTTTGAAGCTACTGACTGAATGAAAGGAGCTGGCATCTCCCTCTCTTTGAATCTTCTTTATCATGCTAGGATTAGCAGGAAAAAGCAAAAAATTTCAGAATTGCACCTTGCAATGTGGAGATATTACTGTTTGTGCATTTACAATATTCATTAATTTTTGCCATTGAAAAACGTCCAGAAATGTTTGAAGCTACTGACTGAATGAAAGGAGCTGGCATCTCACTCTCTTTGAATGTTCTTTATCATGCTAGGATTAGCAGGAAAAAGCAAAAAATTTCAGAATTGCACCTTGCAATGTGGAGATATTACTGTTTGTGCATTTACAATATTCATTGATTTTTGCCATTGAAAAACATGTTTTTCATATACCAGAAATGTTTGAAGCTACTGACTGAATGAAAGGAGCTGGCATCTCACTCTCTTTGAATCTTATTTATCATGCTAGGATTAGCAGGAAAAAGCAAAATATTTCAGAATTGCACCTTGCAATGTGGAGATATTACTGTTTGTGCATTTACAATATTCATTGATTTTTGCCATTGAAAAACATGTTTTTCATATACCAGAAATGTTTGAAGCTACTGACTGAATGAAAGGAGCTGGCATCTCACTCTCTTTGAATCTTCTTTATCATGCTAGGATTAACAGGAAAAAGCAAAAAATTTCAGAATTGCACCTTGCAATGTGGAGATATTACTGTTTGTGCATTTACAATATTCATTGATTTTTGCCATTGAAAAACATGTTTTTCATATACCAGAAATGTTTGAAGCTACTGACTGAATGAAAGGAGCTGGCATCTCACTCACTTTGAATCTTCTTTATCATGCTAGGATTAACAGGAAAAAGCAAAAAATTTCAGAATTGCACCTTGCAATGTGGAGATATTACTGTTTGTGCATTTACAATATTCATTGATTTTTGCCATTGAAAAACGTCCAGAAATGTTTGAAGCTACTGACTGAATGAAAGGAGCTGGCATCTCACTCTCTTTGAATCTTCTTTATCATGCTAGGATTAGCAGGAAAAAGCAAAAAATTTCAGAATTGCACCTTGCAATGTGGAGATATTACTGTTTGTGCATTTACAATATTCATTGATTTTTGCCATTGAAAAACATGTTTTTCATATACCAGAAATGTTTGAAGCTACTGACTGAATGAAAGGAGCTGGCATCTCACTCTCTTTGAATCTTCTTTATCATGCTAGGATTAGCAGGAAAAAGCAAAAAATTTCAGAATTGCACCTTGCAATGTGGAGATATTACTGTTTGTGCATTTACAATATTCATTGATTTTTGCCATTGAAAAACATGTTTTTCATATACCAGAAATGTTTGAAGCTACTGACTGAATGAAAGGAGCTGGCATCTCACTCTCTTTGAATCTTCTTTATCATGCTAGGATTAACAGGAAAAAGCTAAAAATTTCAGAATTGCACCGTGCAATGTGGAGATATTACTGTTTGTGCATTTACAATATTCATTGATTTTTGCCATTGAAAAACATGTTTTTCATATACCAGAAATGTTTGAAGCTACTGACTGAATGAAAGGAGCTGGCATCTCACTCTCTTTGAATCTTCTTTATCATGCTAGGATTAGCAGGAAAAAGCAAAAAATTTCAGAATTGCACCTTGCAATGTGGAGATATTACTGTTTGTGCATTTACAATATTCATTGATTTTTGCCATTGAAAAACATGTTTTTCATATACCAGAAATGTTTGAAGCTACTGACTGAATGAAAGAGCTGGCATCTCACTCTCTTTGAATCTTCTTTATCATGCTAGGATTAACAGGAAAAAGCAAAAAATTTCAGAATTGCACCTTGCAATGTGGAGATATTACTGTTTGTGCATTTACAATATTCATTGATTTTTGCCATTGAAAAACATGTTTTTCATATACCAGAAATGTTTGAAGCTACTGACTGAATGAAAGGAGCTGGCATCTCACTCTCTTTGAATCTTCTTTATCATGCTAGATTAACAGGAAAAAGCTAAAAATTTCAGAATTGCACCGTGCAATGTGGAGATATTACTGTTTGTGCATTTACAATATTCATGATTTTTGCCATTGAAAAACATGTTTTTCATATACCAGAAATGTTTGAAGCTACTGACTGAATGAAAGGAGCTGGCATCTCACTCTCTTTGAATCTTCTTTATCATGCTAGGATTAGCAGGAAAAAGCAAAAAATTTCAGAATTGCACCTTGCAATGTGGAGATATTACTGTTTGTGCATTTACAATATTCATTGATTTTTGCCATTGAAAAACATGTTTTTCATATACCAGAAATGTTTGAAGCTACTGACTGAATGAAAGGAGCTGGCATCTCACTCTCTTTGAATCTTCTTTATCATGCTAGGATTAACAGGAAAAAGCAAAAATTTCAGAATTGCACCTTGCAATGTGGAGATATTACTGTTTGTGCATTTACAATATTCATTGATTTTTGCCATTGAAAAACATGTTTTTCATATACCAGAAATGTTTGAAGCTACTGACTGAATGAAAGGAGCTGGCATCTCACTCTCTTTGAATCTTCTTTATCATGCTAGGATTAACAGGAAAAAGCTAAAAATTTCAGAATTGCACCGTGCAATGTGGAGATATTACTGTTTGTGCATTTACAATATTCATTGATTTTTGCCATTGAAAAACATGTTTTTCATATACCAGAAATGTTTGAAGCTACTGACTGAATGAAAGGAGCTGGCATCTCACTCTCTTTGAATCTTCTTTATCATGCAAGGATTAGCAGGAAAAAGGAAAAAATTTCAGAATTGCACCTTGCAATGTGGAGATATTACTGTTTGTGCATTTACAATATTCATTGATTTTTGCCATTGAAAAACATGTTTTTCATATACCAGAAATGTTTGAAGCTACTGACTGAATGAAAGGAGCTGGCATCTCACTCTCTTTGAATCTTCTTTATCATGCTAGGATTAACAGGAAAAAGCTAAAAATTTCAGAATTGCACCGTGCAATGTGGAGATATTACTGTTTGTGCATTTACAATATTCATTGATTTTTGCCATTGAAAAACATGTTTTTCATATACCAGAAATGTTTGAAGCTACTGACTGAATGAAAGGAGCTGGCATCTCACTCTCTTTGAATCTTCTTTATCATGCTAGGATTAGCAGGAAAAAGCAAAAAATTTCAGAATTGCACCTTGCAATGTGGAGATATTACTGTTTGTGCATTTACAATATTCATTGATTTTTGCCATTGAAAAACATGTTTTTCATATACCAGAAATGTTTGAAGCTACTGACTGAATGAAAGGAGCTGGCATCTCACTCTCTTTGAATCTTCTTTATCATGCTAGGATTAGCAGGATAAAGCAAAAAATTTCAGAATTGCACCTTGCAATGTGGAGATATTACTGTTTGTGCATTTACAATATTCATTGATTTTTGCCATTGAAAAACATGTTTTTCATATACCAGAAATGTTTGAAGCTACTGACTGAATGAAAGGAGCTGGCATCTCACTCTCTTTGAATCTTCTTTATCATGCTAGGATTAACAGAAAAAGCAAAAATTTCAGAATTGCACCTTGCAATGTGGAGATATTACTGTTTGTGCATTTACAATATTCATTGATTTTTGCCATTGAAAAAACGTCCAGAAATGTTTGAAGCTACTGACTGAATGAAAGGAGCTGGCATCTCACTCTCTTTGAATCTTCTTTATCATGCTAGGATTAGCAGGAAAAAGCAAAAAATTTCAGAATTGCACCTTGCAATGTGGAGATATTACTGTTTGTGCATTTACAATATTCATTGATTTTTGCCATTGAAAAACGTCCAGAAATGTTTGAAGCTACTGACTGAATGAAAGGAGCTGGCATCTCACTCTCTTTGATTCTTCTTTATCATGCTAGGATTAGCAGGAAAAAGCAAAAAATTTCAGAATTGCACCTTGCAATGTGGAGATATTACTGTTTGTGCATTTACAATATTCATTGATTTTTGCCATTGAAAAACATCATGTTATTCATATACCAGAAATGTTTGAAGCTACTGACTGAATGAAAGGAGCTGGCATCTCACTCTCTTTGAATCTTCTTTATCATGCTAGGATTAGCAGGAAAAAGCAAAAAATTTCCGAATTGCACCTTGCAATGTGGAGATATTACTGTTTGTGCATTTACAATATTCATTGATTTTTGCCATTGAAAAACATGTTTTTCATATACCAGAAATGTTTGAAGCTACTGACTGAATGAAAGGAGCTGCATCTCACTCTCTTTGAATCTTCTTTATCATGCTAGGATTAGCAGGATAAAGCAAAAAATTTCAGAATTGCACCTTGCAATGTGGAGATATTACTGTTTGTGCATTTACAATATTCATTGATTTTTGCCATTGAAAAACATGTTTTTCATATACCAGAAATGTTTGAAGCTACTGACTGAATGAAAGGAGCTGGCATCTCACTCTCTTTGAATCTTCTTTATCATGCTAGGATTAACAGGAAAAAGCAAAAAATTTCAGAATTGCACCTTGCAATGTGGAGATATTACTGTTTGTGCATTTACAATATTCATTGATTTTTGCCATTGAAAAACGTCCAGAAATGTTTGAAGCTACTGACTGAATGAAAGGAGCTGGCATCTCACTCTCTTTGAATCTTCTTTATCATGCTAGGATTAGCAGGAAAAAGCAAAAAATTTCAGAATTGCACCTTGCAATGTGGAGATATTACTGTTTGTGCATTTACAATATTCATTGATTTTTGCCATTGAAAAACATGTTTTTCATATACCAGAAATGTTTGAAGCTACTGACTGAATGAAAGGAGCTGGCATCTCACTCTTTGAATCTTCTTTATCATGCTAGGATTAGCAGGAAAAAGCAAACAATTTCAGAATTGCACCTTGCAATGTGGAGATATTACTGTTTGTGCATTTACAATATTCATTGATTTTTGCCATTGAAAAACATGTTTTTCATATACCAGAAATGTTTGAAGCTACTGACTGAATGAAAGGAGCTGGCATCTCACTCTCTTTGAATCTTCTTTATCATGCTAGGATTAACAGGAAAAAGCAAAAAATTTCAGAATTGCACCTTGCAATGTGGAGATATTACTGTTTGTGCATTTACAATATTCATTGATTTTTGCCATTGAAAAACATGTTTTTCATATACCAGAAATGTTTGAAGCTACTGACTGAATGAAAGGAGCTGGCATCTCACTCTCTTTGAATCTTCTTTATCATGCTAGGATAAGCAGGAAAAAGCAAAAAATTTCAGAATTGCACCTTGCAATGTGGAGATATTACTGTTTGTGCATTTACAATATTCATTGATTTTTGCCATTGAAAAACATGTTTTTCATATACCAGAAATGTTTGAAGCTACTGACTGAATGAAAGGAGCTGGCATCTCACTCTCTTTGAATCTTCTTTATCATGCTAGGATTAGCAGGAAAAAGCAAAAAATTTCAGAATTGCACCTTGCAATGTGGAGATATTACTGTTTGTGCATTTACAATATTCATTAATTTTGCCATTGAAAAACGTCCAGAAATGTTTGAAGCTACTGACTGAATGAAAGGAGCTGGCATCTCACTCTCTTTGAATCTTCTTTATCATGCTAGGATTAACAGGAAAAGCTAAAAATTTCAGAATTGCACCGTGCAATGTGGAGATATTACTGTTTGTGCATTTACAATATTCATTGATTTTGCCATTGAAAAACATGTTTTTCATATACCAGAAATGTTTGAAGCTACTGACTGAATGAAAGTAGCTGGCATCTCACTCTCTTTGAATCTTCTTTATCATGCTAGGATTAACAGGAAAAAGCTAAAAATTTCAGAATTGCACCGTGCAATGTGGAGATATTACTGTTTGTGCATTTACAATATTCATTGATTTTTGCCATTGAAAAACATGTTTTTCATATACCAGAAATGTTTGAAGCTACTGACTGAATGAAAGGAGCTGGCATCTCACTCTCTTTGAATCTTCTTTATCATGCTAGGATTAGCAGGAAAAAGCAAAAAATTTCAGAATTGCACCTTGCAATGTGGAGATATTACTGTTTGTGCATTTACAATATTCATTGATTTTTGCCATTGAAAAACATGTTTTTCATATACCAGAAATGTTTGAAGCTACTGACTGAATGAAAGGAGCTGGCATCTCACTCTCTTTGAATCTTCTTTATCATGCTAGGATTAGCAGGATAAAGCAAAAAATTTCAGAATTGCACCTTGCAATGTGGAGATATTACTGTTTGTGCATTTACAATATTCATTGATTTTTGCCATTGAAAAACATGTTTTTCATATACCAGAAATGTTTGAAGCTACTGACTGAATGAAAGGAGCTGGCATCTCACTCTCTTTGAATCTTCTTTATCATGCTAGGATTAACAGGAAAAAGCAAAAAATTTCAGAATTGCACCTTGCAATGTGGAGATATTACTGTTTGTGCATTTACAATATTCATTGATTTTTGCCATTGAAAAACGTCCAGAAATGTTTGAAGTTACTGACTGAATGAAAGGAGCTGGCATCTCACTCTCTTTGAATCTTCTTTATCATGCTAGGATTAGCAGGAAAAAGCAAAAAATTTCAGAATTGCACCTTGCAATGTGGAGATATTACTGTTTGTGCATTTACAATATTCATTGATTTTTGCCATTGAAAACCATCATGTTATTCATATACCAGAAAATGTTTGAAGCTACTGACTGAATGAAAGGAGCTGGCATCTCACTCTCTTTGAATCTTCTTTATCATGCTAGGATTAGCAGGAAAAAGCAAAAAATTTCCGAATTGCACCTTGCAATGTGGAGATATTACTGTTTGTGCATTTACAATATTCATTGATTTTTGCCATTGAAAAACATGTTTTTCATATACCAGAAATGTTTGAAGCTACTGACTGAAGGAAAGGAGCTGGCATCTCACTCTCTTTGAATCTTCTTTATCATGCTAGGATTAGCAGGATAAAGCAAAAAATTTCAGAATTGCACCTTGCAATGTGGAGATATTACTGTTTGTGCATTTACAATATTCATTGATTTTTGCCATTGAAAAACATGTTTTTCATATACCAGAAATGTTTGAAGCTACTGACTGAATGAAAGGAGCTGGCATCTCACTCTCTTTGAATCTTCTTTATCATGCTAGGATTAACAGGAAAAAGCAAAAAAATTCAGAATTGCACCTTGCAATGTGGAGATATTACTGTTTGTGCATTTACAATATTCATTGATTTTTGCCATTGAAAAACGTCCAGAAATGTTGAAGCTACTGACTGAATGAAAGGAGCTGGCATCTCACTCTCTTTGAATCTTCTTTATCATGCTAGGATTAGCAGGGAAAAGCAAAAAATTTCAGAATTGCACCTTGCAATGTGGAGATATTACTGTTTGTGCATTTACAATATTCATGATTTTTGCCATTGAAAAACATGTTTTTCATATACCAGAAATGTTTGAAGCTACTGACTGAATGAAAGGAGCTGGCATCTCATCTTTGAATCTTCTTTATCATGCTAGGATTAGCAGGAAAAAGCAAAGAAAAAGCAAACAATTTCAGAATTGCACCTTGCAATGTGGAGATATTACTGTTTGTGCATTTACAATATTCATTGATTTTTGCCATTGAAAAACATGTTTTTCATATACCAGAAATGTTTGAAGCTACTGACTGAATGAAAGGAGCTGGCATCTCACTCTCTTTGAATCTTCTTTATCATGCTAGGATTAACAGGAAAAAGCTAAAAATTTCAGAATTGCACCGTGCAATGTGGAGATATTACTGTTTGTGCATTTACAATATTCATTGATTTTTGCCATTGAAAAACATGTTTTTCATATACCAGAAATGTTTGAAGCTACTGACTGAATGAAAGGAGCTGGCATCTCACTCTCTTTGAATCTTCTTTATCATGCTAGGATTAACAGGAAAAAGCAAAAAATTTCAGAATTGCACCTTGCAATGTGGAGATATTACTGTTTGTGCATTTACAATATTCATTGATTTTTGCCATTGAAAAACATGTTTTTCATATACCAGAAATGTTTGAAGCTACTGACTGAATGAAAGGAGCTGGCATCTCACTCTCTTTGAATCTTCTTTATCATGCTAGGATTAACAGGAAAAAGCAAAAAATTTCAGAATTGCACCTTGCAATGTGGAGATATTACTGTTTGTGCATTTACAATATTCATTGATTTTTGCCATTGAAAAACATGTTTTTCATATACCAGAAATGTTTGAAGCTACTGACTGAATGAAAGGAGCTGGCATCTCACTCTCTTTGAATCTTCTTTATCATGCTAGGATTAGCAGGAAAAAGCAAAAAATTTCAGAATTGCACCTTGCAATGTGGAGATATTACTGTTTGTGCATTTACAATATTCATTGATTTTTGCCATTGAAAAACATGTTTTTCATATACCAGAAATGATTGAAGCTACTGACTGAATGAAAGGAGCTGGCATCTCACTCTCTTTGAATCTTCTTTATCATGCTAGGATTAGCAGGAAAAAGCAAAAAATTTCAGAATTGCACCTTGCAATGTGGAGATATTACTGTTTGTGCATTTACAATATTCATTAATTTTTGCCATTGAAAAACGTCCAGAAATGTTTGAAGCTACTGACTGAATGAAAGGAGCTGGCATCTCACTCTCTTTGAATCTTCTTTATCATGCTAGGATTAACAGGAAAAAGCTAAAAATTTCAGAATTGCACCGTGCAATGTGGAGATATTACTGTTTGTGCATTTACAATATTCATTGATTTTTGCCATTGAAAAACATGTTTTTCATATACCAGAAATGTTTGAAGCTACTGACTGAATGAAAGGAGCTGGCATCTCACTCTCTTTGAATCTTCTTTATCATGCTAGGATTAACAGGAAAAAGCTAAAAATTTCAGAATTGCACCGTGCAATGTGGAGATATTACTGTTTGTGCATTTACAATATTCATTGATTTTTGCCATTGAAAAACATGTTTTTCATATACCAGAAATGTTTGAAGCTACTGACTGAATGAAAGGAGCTGGCATATCACTCTCTTTGAATCTTCTTTATCATGCTAGGATTAACAGGAAAAAGCTAAAAATTTCAGAATTGCACCGTGCAATGTGGAGATATTACTGTTTGTGCATTTACAATATTCATTGATTTTTGCCATTGAAAAACATGTTTTTCATATACCAGAAATGTTTGAAGCTACTGACTGAATGAAAGGAGCTGGCATCTCACTCTCTTTGAATCTTCTTTATCATGCTAGGATTAGCAGGAAAAAGCAAAAAATTTCAGAATTGCACCTTGCAATGTGGAGATATTACTGTTTGTGCATTTACAATATTCATTGATTTTTGCCATTGAAAAACATGTTTTTCATATACCAGAAATGTTTGAAGCTACTGACTGAATGAAAGGAGCTGGCATCTCACTCTCTTTGAATCTTCTTTATCATGCTAGGATTAACAGGAAAAAGCAAAAAATTTCAGAATTGCACCTTGCAATGTGGAGATATTACTGTTTGTGCATTTACAATATTCATTGATTTTTGCCATTGAAAAACATGTTTTTCATATACCAGAAATGTTTGAAGTTACTGACTGAATGAAAGGAGCTGGCATCTCACTCTCTTTGAATCTTCTTTATCATGCTAGGATTAACAGGAAAAAGCAAAAAATTTCAGAATTGCACCTTGCAATGTGGAGATATTACTGTTTGTGCATTTACAATATTCATTGATTTTTGCCATTGAAAAACGTCCAGAAATGTTTGAAGCTACTGACTGAATGAAAGGAGCTGGCATCTCACTCTCTTTGAATCTTCTTTATCATGCTAGGATTAACAGGAAAAAGCTAAAAATTTCAGAATTGCACCGTGCAATGTGGAGATATTACTGTTTGTGCATTTACAATATTCATTGATTTTTGCCATTGAAAAACATGTTTTTCATATACCAGAAATGTTTGAAGCTACTGACTGAATGAAAGGAGCTGGCATCTCACTCTCTTTGAATCTTCTTTATCATGCTAGGATTAGCAGGAAAAAGCAAAAAATTTCAGAATTGCACCTTGCAATGTGGAGATATTACTGTTTGTGCATTTACAATATTCATTGATTTTTGCCATTGAAAAACATGTTTTTCATATACCAGAAATGTTTGAAGCTACTGACTGAATGAAAGGAGCTGGCATCTCACTCTCTTTGAATCTTCTTTATCATGCTAGGATTAACAGGAAAAAGCAAAAAATTTCAGAATTGCACCTTGCAATGTGGAGATATTACTGTTTGTGCATTTACAATATTCATTGATTTTTGCCATTGAAAAACATGTTTTTCATATACCAGAAATGTTTGAAGCTACTGACTGAATGAAAGGAGCTGGCATCTCACTCTCTTTGAATCTTCTTTATCATGCTAGGATTAACAGGAAAAAGCTAAAAATTTCAGAATTGCACCGTGCAATGTGGAGATATTACTGTTTGTGCATTTACAATATTCATTGATTTTTGCCATTGAAAAACATGTTTTTCATATACCAGAAATGTTTGAAGCTACTGACTGAATGAAAGGAGCTGGCATCTCACTCTCTTTGAATCTTCTTTATCATGCTAGGATTAGCAGGAAAAAGCAAAAAATTTCAGAATTGCACCTTGCAATGTGGAGATATTACTGTTTGTGCATTTACAATATTCATTGATTTTTGCCATTGAAAAACATGTTTTTCATATACCAGAAATGTTTGAAGCTACTGACTGAATGAAAGGAGCTGGCATCTCACTCTCTTTGAATCTTCTTTATCATGCTAGGATTAACAGGAAAAAGCTAAAAATTTCAGAATTGCACCGTGCAATGTGGAGATATTACTGTTTGTGCATTTACAATATTCATTGATTTTTGCCATTGAAAAACATGTTTTTCATATACCAGAAATGTTTGAAGCTACTGACTGAATGAAAGGAGCTGGCATCTCACTCTCTTTGAATCTTCTTTATCATGCTAGGATTAGCAGGAAAAAGCAAAAAATTTCAGAATTGCACCTTGCAATGTGGAGATATTACTGTTTGTGCATTTACAATATTCATTGATTTTTGCCATTGAAAAACATGTTTTTCATATACCAGAAATGTTTGAAGCTACTGACTGAATGAAAGGAGCTGGCATCTCACTCTCTTTGAATCTTCTTTATCATGCTAGGATTAACAGGAAAAAGCAAAAAATTTCAGAATTGCACCTTGCAATGTGGAGATATTACTGTTTGTGCATTTACAATATTCATTGATTTTTGCCATTGAAAAACATGTTTTTCATATACCAGAAATGTTTGAAGCTACTGACTGAATGAAAGGAGCTGGCATCTCACTCTCTTTGAATCTTCTTTATCATGCTAGGATTAACAGGAAAAAGCTAAAAATTTCAGAATTGCACCGTGCAATGTGGAGATATTACTGTTTGTGCATTTACAATATTCATTGATTTTTGCCATTGAAAAACATGTTTTTCATATACCAGAAATGTTTGAAGCTACTGACTGAATGAAAGGAGCTGGCATCTCACTCTCTTTGAATCTTCTTTATCATGCTAGGATTAGCAGGAAAAAGCAAAAAATTTCAGAATTGCACCGTGCAATGTGGAGATATTACTGTTTGTGCATTTACAATATTCATTGATTTTTGCCATTGAAAAACATGTTTTTCATATACCAGAAATGTTTGAAGCTACTGACTGAATGAAAGGAGCTGGCATCTCACTCTCTTTGAATCTTCTTTATCATGCTAGGATTAGCAGGAAAAAGCAAAAAATTTCAGAATTGCACCTTGCAATGTGGAGATATTACTGTTTGTGCATTTACAATATTCATTAATTTTTGCCATTGAAAAACGTCCAGAAATGTTTGAAGCTACTGACTGAATGAAAGGAGCTGGCATCTCACTCTCTTTGAATCTTCTTTATCATGCTAGGATTAACAGGAAAAAGCTAAAAATTTCAGAATTGCACCGTGCAATGTGGAGATATTACTGTTTGTGCATTTACAATATTCATTGATTTTTGCCATTGAAAAACATGTTTTTCATATACCAGAAATGTTTGAAGCTACTGACTGAATGAAAGGAGCTGGCATCTCACTCTCTTTGAATCTTCTTTATCATGCTAGGATTAGCAGGAAAAAGCAAAAAATTTCAGAATTGCACCTTGCAATGTGGAGATATTATTGTTTGTGCATTTACAATATTCATTGATTTTTGCCATTGAAAAACATGTTTTTCATATACCAGAAATGTTTGAAGCTACTGACTGAATGAAAGGAGCTGGCATCTCACTCTCTTTGAATCTTCTTTATCATGCTAGGATTAACAGGAAAAAGCAAAAAATTTCAGAATTGCACCTTGCAATGTGGAGATATTACTGTTTGTGCATTTACAATATTCATTGATTTTTGCTATTGAAAAACATGTTTTTCATATACCAGAAATGTTTGAAGCTACTGACTGAATGAAAGGAGCTGGCATCTCACTCTCTTTGAATCTTCTTTATCATGCTAGGATTAGCAGGAAAAAGCAAAAAATTTCAGAATTGCACCTTGCAATGTGGAGATATTACTGTTTGTGCATTTACAATATTCATTAATTTTTGCCATTGAAAAACGTCCAGAAATGTTTGAAGCTACTGACTGAATGAAAGGAGCTGGCATCTCACTCTCTTTGAATCTTCTTTATCATGCTAGGATTAGCAGGAAAAAGCAAAAAATTTCAGAATTGCACCTTGCAATGTGGAGATATTACTGTTTGTGCATTTACAATATTCATTGATTTTTGCCATTGAAAAACATGTTTTTCATATACCAGAAATGTTTGAAGCTACTGACTGAATGAAAGGAGCTGGCATCTCACTCTCTTTGAATCTTATTTATCATGCTAGGATTAGCAGGAAAAAGCAAAATATTTCAGAATTGCACCTTGCAATGTGGAGATATTACTGTTTGTGCATTTACAATATTCATTGATTTTTGCCATTGAAAAACATGTTTTTCATATACCAGAAATGTTTGAAGCTACTGACTGAATGAAAGGAGCTGGCATCTCACTCTCTTTGAATCTTCTTTATCATGCTAGGATTAACAGGAAAAAGCAAAAAATTTCAGAATTGCACCTTGCAATGTGGAGATATTACTGTTTGTGCATTTACAATATTCATTGATTTTTGCCATTGAAAAACATGTTTTTCATATACCAGAAATGTTTGAAGCTACTGACTGAATGAAAGGAGCTGGCATCTCACTCTCTTTGAATCTTCTTTATCATGCTAGGATTAACAGGAAAAAGCAAAAAATTTCAGAATTGCACCTTGCAATGTGGAGATATTACTGTTTGTGCATTTACAATATTCATTGATTTTTGCCATTGAAAAACGTCCAGAAATGTTTGAAGCTACTGACTGAATGAAAGGAGCTGGCATCTCACTCTCTTTGAATCTTCTTTATCATGCTAGGATTAGCAGGAAAAAGCAAAAAATTTCAGAATTGCACCTTGCAATGTGGAGATATTACTGTTTGTGCATTTACAATATTCATTGATTTTTGCCATTGAAAAACATGTTTTTCATATACCAGAAATGTTTGAAGCTACTGACTGAATGAAAGGAGCTGGCATCTCACTCTCTTTGAATCTTCTTTATCATGCTAGGATTAGCAGGAAAAAGCAAAAAATTTCAGAATTGCACCTTGCAATGTGGAGGTATTACTGTTTGTGCATTTACAATATTCATTGATTTTTGCCATTGAAAAACATGTTTTTCATATACCAGAAATGTTTGAAGCTACTGACTGAATGAAAGGAGCTGGCATCTCACTCTCTTTGAATCTTCTTTATCATGCTAGGATTAACAGGAAAAAGCTAAAAATTTCAGAATTGCACTGTGCAATGTGGAGATATTACTGTTTGTGCATTTACAATATTCATTGATTTTTGCCATTGAAAAACATGTTTTTCATATACCAGAAATGTTTGAAGCTACTGACTGAATGAAAGGAGCTGGCATCTCACTCTCTTTGAATCTTCTTTATCATGCTAGGATTAGCAGGAAAAAGCAAAAAATTTCAGAATTGCACCTTGCAATGTGGAGATATTACTGTTTGTGCATTTACAATATTCATTGATTTTTGCCATTGAAAAACATGTTTTTCATATACCAGAAATGTTTGAAGCTACTGACTGAATGAAAGGAGCTGGCATCTCACTCTCTTTGAATCTTCTTTATCATGCTAGGATTAACAGGAAAAAGCAAAAAATTTCAGAATTGCACCTTGCAATGTGGAGATATTACTGTTTGTGCATTTACAATATTCATTAATTTTTGCCATTGAAAAACGTCCAGAAATGTTTGAAGCTACTGACTGAATGAAAGGAGCTGGCATCTCACTCTCTTTGAATCTTCTTTATCATGCTAGGATTAGCAGGAAAAAGCAAAAAATTTCAGAATTGCACCTTGCAATGTGGAGATATTACTGTTTGTGCATTTACAATATTCATTGATTTTTGCCATTGAAAAACATGTTTTTCATATACCAGAAATGTTTGAAGCTACTGACTGAATGAAAGGAGCTGGCATCTCACTCTCTTTGAATCTTATTTATCATGCTAGGATTAGCAGGAAAAAGCAAAATATTTCAGAATTGCACCTTGCAATGTGGAGATATTACTGTTTGTGCATTTACAATATTCATTGATTTTTGCCATTGAAAAACATGTTTTTCATATACCAGAAATGTTTGAAGCTACTGACTGAATGAAAGGAGCTGGCATCTCACTCTCTTTGAATCTTCTTTATCATGCTAGGATTAACAGGAAAAAGCAAAAAATTTCAGAATTGCACCTTGCAATGTGGAGATATTACTGTTTGTGCATTTACAATATTCATTGATTTTTGCCATTGAAAAACATGTTTTTCATATACCAGAAATGTTTGAAGCTACTGACTGAATGAAAGGAGCTGGCATCTCACTCTCTTTGAATCTTCTTTATCATGCTAGGATTAACAGGAAAAAGCAAAAAATTTCAGAATTGCACCTTGCAATGTGGAGATATTACTGTTTGTGCATTTACAATATTCATTGATTTTTGCCATTGAAAAACGTCCAGAAATGTTTGAAGCTACTGACTGAATGAAAGGAGCTGGCATCTCACTCTCTTTGAATCTTCTTTATCATGCTAGGATTAGCAGGAAAAAGCAAAAAATTTCAGAATTGCACCTTGCAATGTGGAGATATTACTGTTTGTGCATTTACAATATTCATTGATTTTTGCCATTGAAAAACATGTTTTTCATATACCAGAAATGTTTGAAGCTACTGACTGAATGAAAGGAGCTGGCATCTCACTCTCTTTGAATCTTCTTTATCATGCTAGGATTAGCAGGAAAAAGCAAAAAATTTCAGAATTGCACCTTGCAATGTGGAGGTATTACTGTTTGTGCATTTACAATATTCATTGATTTTTGCCATTGAAAAACATGTTTTTCATATACCAGAAATGTTTGAAGCTACTGACTGAATGAAAGGAGCTGGCATCTCACTCTCTTTGAATCTTCTTTATCATGCTAGGATTAACAGGAAAAAGCTAAAAATTTCAGAATTGCACTGTGCAATGTGGAGATATTACTGTTTGTGCATTTACAATATTCATTGATTTTTGCCATTGAAAAACATGTTTTTCATATACCAGAAATGTTTGAAGCTACTGACTGAATGAAAGGAGCTGGCATCTCACTCTCTTTGAATCTTCTTTATCATGCTAGGATTAGCAGGAAAAAGCAAAAAATTTCAGAATTGCACCTTGCAATGTGGAGATATTACTGTTTGTGCATTTACAATATTCATTGATTTTTGCCATTGAAAAACATGTTTTTCATATACCAGAAATGTTTGAAGCTACTGACTGAATGAAAGGAGCTGGCATCTCACTCTCTTTGAATCTTCTTTATCATGCTAGGATTAACAGGAAAAAGCAAAAAATTTCAGAATTGCACCTTGCAATGTGGAGATATTACTGTTTGTGCATTTACAATATTCATTGATTTTTGCCATTGAAAAACATGTTTTTCATATACCAGAAATGTTTGAAGCTACTGACTGAATGAAAGGAGCTGGCATCTCACTCTCTTTGAATCTTCTTTATCATGCTAGGATTAACAGGAAAAAGCTAAAAATTTCAGAATTGCACCGTGCAATGTGGAGATATTACTGTTTGTGCATTTACAATATTCATTGATTTTTGCCATTGAAAAACATGTTTTTCATATACCAGAAATGTTTGAAGCTACTGACTGAATGAAAGGAGCTGGCATCTCACTCTCTTTGAATCTTCTTTATCATGCTAGGATTAGCAGGAAAAAGCAAAAAATTTCAGAATTGCACCTTGCAATGTGGAGATATTACTGTTTGTGCATTTACAATATTCATTGATTTTTGCCATTGAAAAACATGTTTTTCATATACCAGAAATGTTTGAAGCTACTGACTGAATGAAAGGAGCTGGCATCTCACTCTCTTTGAATCTTCTTTATCATGCTAGGATTAACAGGAAAAAGCAAAAAATTTCAGAATTGCACCTTGCAATGTGGAGATATTACTGTTTGTGCATTTACAATATTCATTGATTTTTGCCATTGAAAAACATGTTTTTCATATACCAGAAATGTTTGAAGCTACTGACTGAATGAAAGGAGCTGGCATCTCACTCTCTTTGAATCTTCTTTATCATGCTAGGATTAACAGGAAAAAGCTAAAAATTTCAGAATTGCACCGTGCAATGTGGAGATATTACTGTTTGTGCATTTACAATATTCATTGATTTTTGCCATTGAAAAACATGTTTTTCATATACCAGAAATGTTTGAAGCTACTGACTGAATGAAAGGAGCTGGCATCTCACTCTCTTTGAATCTTCTTTATCATGCTAGGATTAGCAGGAAAAAGCAAAAAATTTCAGAATTGCACCTTGCAATGTGGAGATATTACTGTTTGTGCATTTACAATATTCATTGATTTTTGCCATTGAAAAACATGTTTTTCATATACCAGAAATGTTTGAAGCTACTGACTGAATGAAAGGAGCTGGCATCTCACTCTCTTTGAATCTTCTTTATCATGCTAGGATTAACAGGAAAAAGCTAAAAATTTCAGAATTGCACCGTGCAATGTGGAGATATTACTGTTTGTGCATTTACAATATTCATTGATTTTTGCCATTGAAAAACATGTTTTTCATATACCAGAAATGTTTGAAGCTACTGACTGAATGAAAGGAGCTGGCATCTCACTCTCTTTGAATCTTCTTTATCATGCTAGGATTAGCAGGAAAAAGCAAAAAATTTCAGAATTGCACCTTGCAATGTGGAGATATTACTGTTTGTGCATTTACAATATTCATTGATTTTTGCCATTGAAAAACATGTTTTTCATATACCAGAAATGTTTGAAGCTACTGACTGAATGAAAGGAGCTGGCATCTCACTCTCTTTGAATCTTCTTTATCATGCTAGGATTAACAGGAAAAAGCAAAAAATTTCAGAATTGCACCTTGCAATGTGGAGATATTACTGTTTGTGCATTTACAATATTCATTGATTTTTGCCATTGAAAAACATGTTTTTCATATACCAGAAATGTTTGAAGCTACTGACTGAATGAAAGGAGCTGGCATCTCACTCTCTTTGAATCTTCTTTATCATGCTAGGATTAACAGGAAAAAGCTAAAAATTTCAGAATTGCACCGTGCAATGTGGAGATATTACTGTTTGTGCATTTACAATATTCATTGATTTTTGCCATTGAAAAACATGTTTTTCATATACCAGAAATGTTTGAAGCTACTGACTGAATGAAAGGAGCTGGCATCTCACTCTCTTTGAATCTTCTTTATCATGCTAGGATTAGCAGGAAAAAGCAAAAAATTTCAGAATTGCACCTTGCAATGTGGAGATATTACTGTTTGTGCATTTACAATATTCATTGATTTTTGCCATTGAAAAACATGTTTTTCATATACCAGAAATGTTTGAAGCTACTGACTGAATGAAAGGAGCTGGCATCTCACTCTCTTTGA
Source organism: Phyllobates terribilis (assembly GCF_046119375.1). Classification (NCBI taxonomy): domain Eukaryota; kingdom Metazoa; phylum Chordata; class Amphibia; order Anura; family Dendrobatidae; genus Phyllobates; species Phyllobates terribilis. The sequence continues at coordinate 46,432 of NW_027366395.1, read as the reverse complement.
ATCTTCTTTATCATGCTAGGATTAACAGGAAAAAGCTAAAAATTTCAGAATTGCACCGTGCAATGTGGAAATATTACTGTTTGTGCATTTACAATATTCAATGATTTTTGCCATTGAAAAACATGTTTTTCATATACCAGAAATGTTTGAAGCTACTGACTGAATGAAAGGAGCTGGCATCTCACTCTCTTTGAATCTTCTTTATCATGCTAGGATTAGCAGGAAAAAGCAAAAAATTTCAGAATTGCACCTTGCAATGTGGAGATATTACTGTTTGTGCATTTACAATATTCATTGATTTTTGCCATTGAAAAACATGTTTTTCATATACCAGAAATGTTTGAAGCTACTGACTGAATGAAAGGAGCTGGCATCTCACTCTCTTTGAATCTTCTTTATCATGCTAGGATTAACAGGAAAAAGCAAAAAATTTCAGAATTGCACCTTGCAATGTGGAGATATTACTGTTTGTGCATTTACAATATTCATTGATTTTTGCCAGTGAAAAACATGTTTTTCATATACCAGAAATGTTTGAAGCTACTGACTGAATGAAAGGAGCTGGCATCTCACTCTCTTTGAATCTTCTTTATCATGCTAGGATTAACAGGAAAAAGCTAAAAATTTCAGAATTGCACCGTGCAATGTGGAGATATTACTGTTTGTGCATTTACAATATTCATTGATTTTTGCCATTGAAAAACATGTTTTTCATATACCAGAAATGTTTGAAGCTACTGACTGAATGAAAGGAGCTGGCATCTCACTCTCTTTGAATCTTCTTTATCATGCTAGGATTAGCAGGAAAAAGCAAAAAATTTCAGAATTGCACCTTGCAATGTGGAGATATTACTGTTTGTGCATTTACAATATTCATTGATTTTTGCCATTGAAAAACATGTTTTTCATATAAAAGAAATGTTTGAAGCTACTGACTGAATGAAAGGAGCTGGCATCTCACTCTCTTTGAATCTTCTTTATCATGCTAGGATTAACAGGAAAAAGCTAAAAATTTCAGAATTGCACCGTGCAATGTGGAGATATTACTGTTTGTGCATTTACAATATTCATTGATTTTTGCCATTGAAAAACATGTTTTTCATATACCAGAAATGTTTGAAGCTACTGACTGAATGAAAGGAGCTGGCATCTCACTCTCTTTGAATCTTCTTTATCATGCTAGGATTAACAGGAAAAAGCAAAAAATTTCAGAATTGCACCTTGCAATGTGGAGATATTACTGTTTGTGCATTTACAATATTCATTGATTTTTGCCATTGAAAAACGTCCAGAAATGTTTGAAGCTACTGACTGAATGAAAGGAGCTGGCATCTCACTCTCTTTGAATCTTCTTTATCATGCTAGGATTAACAGGAAAAAGCTAAAAATTTCAGAATTGCACCGTGCAATGTGGAGATATTACTGTTTGTGCATTTACAATATTCATTGATTTTTGCCATTGAAAAACATGTTTTTCATATACCAGAAATGTTTGAAGCTACTGACTGAATGAAAGGAGCTGGCATCTCACTCTCTTTGAATCTTCTTTATCATGCTAGGATTAGCAGGAAAAAGCAAAAAATTTCAGAATTGCACCTTGCAATGTGGAGATATTACTGTTTGTGCATTTACAATATTCATTGATTTTTGCCATTGAAAAACATGTTTTTCATATACCAGAAATGTTTGAAGCTACTGACTGAATGAAAGGAGCTGGCATCTCACTCTCTTTGAATCTTCTTTATCATGCTAGGATTAACAGGAAAAAGCAAAAAATTTCAGAATTGCACCTTGCAATGTGGAGATATTACTGTTTGTGCATTTACAATATTCATTGATTTTTGCCATTGAAAAACATGTTTTTCATATACCAGAAATGTTTGAAGCTACTGACTGAATGAAAGGAGCTGGCATCTCACTCTCTTTGAATCTTCTTTATCATGCTAGGATTAACAGGAAAAAGCTAAAAATTTCAGAATTGCACCGTGCAATGTGGAGATATTACTGTTTGTGCATTTACAATATTCATTGATTTTTGCCATTGAAAAACATGTTTTTCATATACCAGAAATGTTTGAAGCTACTGACTGAATGAAAGGAGCTGGCATCTCACTCTCTTTGAATCTTCTTTATCATGCTAGGATTAGCAGGAAAAAGCAAAAAATTTCAGAATTGCACCTTGCAATGTGGAGATATTACTGTTTGTGCATTTACAATATTCATTGATTTTTGCCATTGAAAAACATGTTTTTCATATACCAGAAATGTTTGAAGCTACTGACTGAATGAAAGGAGCTGGCATCTCACTCTCTTTGAATCTTCTTTATCATGCTAGGATTAACAGGAAAAAGCTAAAAATTTCAGAATTGCACCGTGCAATGTGGAGATATTACTGTTTGTGCATTTACAATATTCATTGATTTTTGCCATTGAAAAACATGTTTTTCATATACCAGAAATGTTTGAAGCTACTGACTGAATGAAAGGAGCTGGCATCTCACTCTCTTTGAATCTTCTTTATCATGCTAGGATTAGCAGGAAAAAGCAAAAAATTTCAGAATTGCACCTTGCAATGTGGAGATATTACTGTTTGTGCATTTACAATATTCATTGATTTTTGCCATTGAAAAACATGTTTTTCATATACCAGAAATGTTTGAAGCTACTGACTGAATGAAAGGAGCTGGCATCTCACTCTCTTTGAATCTTCTTTATCATGCTAGGATTAACAGGAAAAAGCAAAAAATTTCAGAATTGCACCTTGCAATGTGGAGATATTACTGTTTGTGCATTTACAATATTCATTGATTTTTGCTATTGAAAAACATGTTTTTCATATACCAGAAATGTTTGAAGCTACTGACTGAATGAAAGGAGCTGGCATCTCACTCTCTTTGAATCTTCTTTATCATGCTAGGATTAGCAGGAAAAAGCAAAAAATTTCAGAATTGCACCTTGCAATGTGGAGATATTACTGTTTGTGCATTTACAATATTCATTAATTTTTGCCATTGAAAAACGTCCAGAAATGTTTGAAGCTACTGACTGAATGAAAGGAGCTGGCATCTCACTCTCTTTGAATCTTCTTTATCATGCTAGGATTAGCAGGAAAAAGCAAAAAATTTCAGAATTGCACCTTGCAATGTGGAGATATTACTGTTTGTGCATTTACAATATTCATTGATTTTTGCCATTGAAAAACATGTTTTTCATATACCAGAAATGTTTGAAGCTACTGACTGAATGAAAGGAGCTGGCATCTCACTCTCTTTGAATCTTCTTTATCATGCTAGGATTAGCAGGAAAAAGCAAAATACTTCAGAATTGCACCTTGCAATGTGGAGATATTACTGTTTGTGCATTTACAATATTCATTGATTTTTGCCATTGAAAAACATGTTTTTCATATACCAGAAATGTTTGAAGCTACTGACTGAATGAAAGGAGCTGGCATCTCACTCTCTTTGAATCTTCTTTATCATGCTAGGATTAACAGGAAAAAGCAAAAAATTTCAGAATTGCACCTTGCAATGTGGAGATATTACTGTTTGTGCATTTACAATATTCATTGATTTTTGCCATTGAAAAACATGTTTTTCATATACCAGAAATGTTTGAAGCTACTGACTGAATGAAAGGAGCTGGCATCTCACTCTCTTTGAATCTTCTTTATCATGCTAGGATTAACAGGAAAAAGCAAAAAATTTCAGAATTGCACCTTGCAATGTGGAGATATTACTGTTTGTGCATTTACAATATTCATTGATTTTTGCCATTGAAAAACGTCCAGAAATGTTTGAAGCTACTGACTGAATGAAAGGAGCTGGCATCTCACTCTCTTTGAATCTTCTTTATCATGCTAGGATTAGCAGGAAAAAGCAAAAAATTTCAGAATTGCACCTTGCAATGTGGAGATATTACTGTTTGTGCATTTACAATATTCATTGATTTTTGCCATTGAAAAACATGTTTTTCATATACCAGAAATGTTTGAAGCTACTGACTGAATGAAAGGAGCTGGCATCTCACTCTCTTTGAATCTTCTTTATCATGCTAGGATTAGCAGGAAAAAGCAAAAAATTTCAGAATTGCACCTTGCAATGTGGAGATATTACTGTTTGTGCATTTACAATATTCATTGATTTTTGCCATTGAAAAACATGTTTTTCATATACCAGAAATGTTTGAAGCTACTGACTGAATGAAAGGAGCTGGCATCTCACTCTATTTGAATCTTCTTTATCATGCTAGGATTAACAGGAAAAATCTAAAAATTTCAGAATTGCACCGTGCAATGTGGAGATATTACTGTTTGTGCATTTACAATATTCATTGATTTTTGCCATTGAAAAACATGTTTTTCATATACCAGAAATGTTTGAAGCTACTGACTGAATGAAAGGAGCTGGCATCTCACTCTCTTTGAATCTTCTTTATCATGCTAGGATTAGCAGGAAAAAGCAAAAAATTTCAGAATTGCACCTTGCAATGTGGAGATATTACTGTTTGTGCATTTACAATATTCATTGATTTTTGCCATTGAAAAACATGTTTTTCATATACCAGAAATGTTTGAAGCTACTGACTGAATGAAAGGAGCTGGCATCTCACTCTCTTTGAATCTTCTTTATCATGCTAGGATTAACAGGAAAAAGCAAAAAATTTCAGAATTGCACCTTGCAATGTGGAGATATTACTGTTTGTGCATTTACAATATTCATTGATTTTTGCCATTGAAAAACATGTTTTTCATATACCAGAAATGTTTGAAGCTACTGACTGAATGAAAGGAGCTGGCATCTCACTCTCTTTGAATCTTCTTTATCATGCTAGGATTAACAGGAAAAAGCTAAAAATTTCAGAATTGCACCGTGCAATGTGGAGATATTACTGTTTGTGCATTTACAATATTCATTGATTTTTGCCATTGAAAAACATGTTTTTCATATACCAGAAATGTTTGAAGCTACTGACTGAATGAAAGGAGCTGGCATCTCACTCTCTTTGAATCTTCTTTATCATGCTAGGATTAGCAGGAAAAAGCAAAAAATTTCAGAATTGCACCTTGCAATGTGGAGATATTACTGTTTGTGCATTTACAATATTCATTGATTTTTGCCATTGAAAAACATGTTTTTCATATACCAGAAATGTTTGAAGCTACTGACTGAATGAAAGGAGCTGGCATCTCACTCTCTTTGAATCTTCTTTATCATGCTAGGATTAACAGTAAAAAGCTAAAAATTTCAGAATTGCACCGTGCAATGTGGAGATATTACTGTTTGTGCATTTACAATATTCAATGATTTTTGCCATTGAAAAACATGTTTTTCATATACCAGAAATGTTTGAAGCTACTGACTGAATGAAAGGAGCTGGCATCTCACTCTCTTTGAATCTTCTTTATCATGCTAGGATTAGCAGGAAAAAGCAAAAAATTTCAGAATTGCACCTTGCAATGTGGAGATATTACTGTTTGTGCATTTACAATATTCATTGATTTTTGCCATTGAAAAACATGTTTTTCATATACCAGAAATGTTTGAAGCTACTGACTGAATGAAAGGAGCTGGCATCTCACTCTCTTTGAATCTTCTTTATCATGCTAGGATTAACAGGAAAAAGCTAAAAATTTCAGAATTGCACCGTGCAATGTGGAGATATTACTGTTTGTGCATTTACAATATTCATTGATTTTTGCCATTGAAAAACATGTTTTTCATATACCAGAAATGTTTGAAGCTACTGACTGAATGAAAGGAGCTGGCATCTCACTCTCTTTGAATCTTCTTTATCATGCTAGGATTAGCAGGAAAAAGCAAAAAATTTCAGAATTGCACCTTGCAATGTGGAGATATTACTGTTTGTGCATTTACAATATTCATTGATTTTTGCCATTGAAAAACATGTTTTTCATATACCAGAAATGTTTGAAGCTACTGACTGAATGAAAGGAGCTGGCATCTCACTCTCTTTGAATCTTCTTTATCATGCTAGGATTAACAGGAAAAAGCTAAAAATTTCAGAATTGCACCGTGCAATGTGGAGATATTACTGTTTGTGCATTTACAATATTCATTGATTTTTGCCATTGAAAAACATGTTTTTCATATACCAGAAATGTTTGAAGCTACTGACTGAATGAAAGGAGCTGGCATCTCACTCTCTTTGAATCTTCTTTATCATGCTAGGATTAACAGGAAAAAGCAAAAAATTTCAGAATTGCACCTTGCAATGTGGAGATATTACTGTTTGTGCATTTACAATATTCATTGATTTTTGCCATTGAAAAACATGTTTTTCATATACCAGAAATGTTTGAAGCTACTGACTGAATGAAAGGAGCTGGCATCTCACTCTCTTTGAATCTTCTTTATCATGCTAGGATTAACAGGAAAAAGCTAAAAATTTCAGAATTGCACCGTGCAATGTGGAGATATTACTGTTTGTGCATTTACAATATTCATTGATTTTTGCCATTGAAAAACATGTTTTTCATATACCAGAAATGTTTGAAGCTACTGACTGAATGAAAGGAGCTGGCATCTCACTCTCTTTGAATCTTCTTTATCATGCTAGGATTAGCAGGAAAAAGCAAAAAATTTCAGAATTGCACCTTGCAATGTGGAGATATTACTGTTTGTGCATTTACAATATTCATTGATTTTTGCCATTGAAAAACATGTTTTTCATATACCAGAAATGTTTGAAGCTACTGACTGAATGAAAGGAGCTGGCATCTCACTCTCTTTGAATCTTCTTTATCATGCTAGGATTAACAGGAAAAAGCAAAAAAATTCAGAATTGCACCTTGCAATGTGGAGATATTACTGTTTGTGCATTTACAATATTCATTGATTTTTGCCATTGAAAAACATGTTTTTCATATACCAGAAATGTTTGAAGCTACTGACTGAATGAAAGGAGCTGGCATCTCACTCTCTTTGAATCTTCTTTATCATGCTAGGATTAACAGGAAAAAGCTAAAAATTTCAGAATTGCACCGTGCAATGTGGAGATATTACTGTTTGTGCATTTACAATATTCATTGATTTTTGCCATTGAAAAACATGTTTTTCATATACCAGAAATGTTTGAAGCTACTGACTGAATGAAAGGAGCTGGCATCTCACTCTCTTTGAATCTTCTTTATCATGCTAGGATTAGCAGGAAAAAGCAAAAAATTTCAGAATTGCACCTTGCAATGTGGAGATATTACTGTTTGTGCATTTACAATATTCATTGATTTTTGCCATTGAAAAACATGTTTTTCATATACCAGAAATGTTTGAAGCTACTGACTGAATGAAAGGAGCTGGCATCTCACTCTCTTTGAATCTTCTTTATCATGCTAGGATTAACAGGAAAAAGCAAAAAATTTCAGAATTGCACCTTGCAATGTGGAGATATTACTGTTTGTGCATTTACAATATTCATTGATTTTTGCCATTGAAAAACATGTTTTTCATATACCAGAAATGTTTGAAGCTACTGACTGAATGAAAGGAGCTGGCATCTCACTCTCTTTGAATCTTCTTTATCATGCTAGGATTAACAGGAAAAAGCTAAAAATTTCAGAATTGCACCGTGCAATGTGGAGATATTACTGTTTGTGCATTTACAATATTCATTGATTTTTGCCATTGAAAAACATGTTTTTCATATACCAGAAATGTTTGAAGCTACTGACTGAATGAAAGGAGCTGGCATCTCACTCTCTTTGAATCTTCTTTATCATCCTAGGATTAGCAGGAAAAAGCAAAAAATTTCAGAATTGCACCTTGCAATGTGGAGATATTACTGTTTGTGCATTTACAATATTCATTGATTTTTGCCATTGAAAAACATGTTTTTCATATACCAGAAATGTTTGAAGCTACTGACTGAATGAAAGGAGCTGGCATCTCACTCTCTTTGAATCTTCTTTATCATGCTAGGATTAACAGGAAAAAGCTAAAAATTTCAGAATTGCACCGTGCAATGTGGAGATATTACTGTTTGTGCATTTACAATATTCATTGATTTTTGCCATTGAAAAACATGTTTTTCATATACCAGAAATGTTTGAAGCTACTGACTGAATGAAAGGAGCTGGCATCTCACTCTCTTTGAATCTTCTTTATCATGCTAGGATTAGCAGGAAAAAGCAAAAAATTTCAGAATTGCACCTTGCAATGTGGAGATATTACTGTTTGTGCATTTACAATATTCATTGATTTTTGCCATTGAAAAACATGTTTTTCATATACCAGAAATGTTTGAAGCTACTGACTGAATGAAAGGAGCTGGCATCTCACTCTCTTTGAATCTTCTTTATCATGCTAGGATTAACAGGAAAAAGCAAAAAATTTCAGAATTGCACCTTGCAATGTGGAGATATTACTGTTTGTGCATTTACAATATTCATTGATTTTTGCCATTGAAAAACATGTTTTTCATATACCAGAAATGTTTGAAGCTACTGACTGAATGAAAGGAGCTGGCATCTCACTCTCTTTGAATCTTCTTTATCATGCTAGGATTAACAGGAAAAAGCTAAAAATTTCAGAATTGCACCGTGCAATGTGGAGATATTACTGTTTGTGCATTTACAATATTCATTGATTTTTGCCATTGAAAAACATGTTTTTCATATACCAGAAATGTTTGAAGCTACTGACTGAATGAAAGGAGCTGGCATCTCACTCTCTTTGAATCTTCTTTATCATGCTAGGATTAGCAGGAAAAAGCAAAAAATTTCAGAATTGCACCTTGCAATGTGGAGATATTACTGTTTGTGCATTTACAATATTCATTGATTTTTGCCATTGAAAAACATGTTTTTCATATACCAGAAATGTTTGAAGCTACTGACTGAATGAAAGGAGCTGGCATCTCACTCTCTTTGAATCTTCTTTATCATGCTAGGATTAACAGGAAAAAGCTAAAAATTTCAGAATTGCACCGTGCAATGTGGAGATATTACTGTTTGTGCATTTACAATATTCATTGATTTTTGCCATTGAAAAACATGTTTTTCATATACCAGAAATGTTTGAAGCTACTGACTGAATGAAAGGAGCTGGCATCTCACTCTCTTTGAATCTTCTTTATCATGCTAGGATTAGCAGGAAAAAGCAAAAAATTTCAGAATTGCACCTTGCAATGTGGAGATATTACTGTTTGTGCATTTACAATATTCATTGATTTTTGCCATTGAAAAACATGTTTTTCATATACCAGAAATGTTTGAAGCTACTGACTGAATGAAAGGAGCTGGCATCTCACTCTCTTTGAATCTTCTTTATCATGCTAGGATTAACAGGAAAAAGCTAAAAATTTCAGAATTGCACCGTGCAATGTGGAGATATTACTGTTTGTGCATTTACAATATTCATTGATTTTTGCCATTGAAAAACATGTTTTTCATATACCAGAAATGTTTGAAGCTACTGACTGAATGAAAGGAGCTGGCATCTCACTCTCTTTGAATCTTCTTTATCATGCTAGGATTAGCAGGAAAAAGCAAAAAATTTCAGAATTGCACCTTGCAATGTGGAGATATTACTGTTTGTGCATTTACAATATTCATTGATTTTTGCCATTGAAAAACATGTTTTTCATATACCAGAAATGTTTGAAGCTACTGACTGAATGAAAGGAGCTGGCATCTCACTCTCTTTGAATCTTCTTTATCATGCTAGGCTTAACAGGAAAAAGCAAAAAATTTCAGAATTGCACCTTGCAATGTGGAGATATTACTGTTTGTGCATTTACAATATTCATTGATTTTTGCTATTGAAAAACATGTTTTTCATATACCAGAAATGTTTGAAGCTACTGACTGAATGAAAGGAGCTGGCATCTCACTCTCTTTGAATCTTCTTTATCATGCTAGGATTAGCAGGAAAAAGCAAAAAATTTCATAATTGCACCTTGCAATGTGGAGATATTACTGTTTGTGCATTTACAATATTCATTAATTTTTGCCATTGAAAAACGTCCAGAAATGTTTGAAGCTACTGACTGAATGAAAGGAGCTGGCATCTCACTCTCTTTGAATCTTCTTTATCATGCTAGGATTAGCAGGAAAAAGCAAAAAATTTCAGAATTGCACCTTGCAATGTGGAGATATTACTGTTTGTGCATTTACAATATTCATTGATTTTTGCCATTGAAAAACATGTTTTTCATATACCAGAAATGTTTGAAGCTACTGACTGAATGAAAGGAGCTGGCATCTCACTCTCTTTGAATCTTCTTTATCATGCTAGGATTAGCAGGAAAAAGCAAAATATTTCAGAATTGCACCTTGCAATGTGGAGATATTACTGTTTGTGCATTTACAATATTCATTGATTTTTGCCATTGAAAAACATGTTTTTCATATACCAGAAATGTTTGAAGCTACTGACTGAATGAAAGGAGCTGGCATCTCACTCTCTTTGAATCTTCTTTATCATGCTAGGATTAACAGGAAAAAGCAAAAAATTTCAGAACTGCACCTTGCAATGTGAAGATATTACTGTTTGTGCATTTACAATATTCATTGATTTTTGCCATTGAAAAACATGTTTTTCATATACCAGAAATGTTTGAAGCTACTGACTGAATGAAAGGAGCTGGCATCTCACTCTCTTTGAATCTTCTTTATCATGCTAGGATTAACAGGAAAAAGCTAAAAATTTCAGAATTGCACCGTGCAATGTGGAGATATTACTGTTTGTGCATTTACAATATTCATTGATTTTTGCCACTGAAAAACATGTTTTTCATATACCAGAAATGTTTGAAGCTACTGACTGAATGAAAGGAGCTGGCATCTCACTCTCTTTGAATCTTCTTTATCATCCTAGGATTAGCAGGAAAAAGCAAAAAATTTCAGAATTGCACCTTGCAATGTGGAGATATTACTGTTTGTGCATTTACAATATTCATTGATTTTTGCCATTGAAAAACATGTTTTTCATATACCAGAAATGTTTGAAGGTACTGACTGAATGAAAGGAGCTGGCATCTCACTCTCTTTGAATCTTCTTTATCATGCTAGGATTAACAGGAAAAAGCTAAAAATTTCAGAATTGCACCGTGCAATGTGGAGATATTACTGTTTGTGCATTTACAATATTCATTGATTTTTGCCATTGAAAAACATGTTTTTCATATACCAGAAATGTTTGAAGCTACTGACTGAATGAAAGGAGCTGGCATCTCACTCTCTTTGAATCTTCTTTATCATGCTAGGATTAGCAGGAAAAAGCAAAAAATTTCAGAATTGCACCTTGCAATGTGGAGATATTACTGTTTGTGCATTTACAATATTCATTGATTTTTGCCATTGAAAAACATGTTTTTCATATACCAGAAATGTTTGAAGCTACTGACTGAATGAAAGGAGCTGGCATCTCACTCTCTTTGAATCTTCTTTATCATGCTAGGATTAACAGGAAAAAGCAAAAAATTTCAGAATTGCACCTTGCAATGTGGAGATATTACTGTTTGTGCATTTACAATATTCATTGATTTTTGCCATTGAAAAACATGTTTTTCATATACCAGAAATGTTTGAAGCTACTGACTGAATGAAAGGAGCTGGCATCTCACTCTCTTTGAATCTTCTTTATCATGCTAGGATTAACAGGAAAAAGCTAAAAATTTCAGAATTGCACCGTGCAATGTGGAGATATTACTGTTTGTGCATTTACAATATTCATTGATTTTTGCCATTGAAAAACATGTTTTTCATATACCAGATATGTTTGAAGCTACTGACTGAATGAAAGGAGCTGGCATCTCACTCTCTTTGAATCTTCTTTATCATGCTAGGATTAGCAGGAAAAAGCAAAAAATTTCAGAATTGCACCTTGCAATGTGGAGATATTACTGTTTGTGCATTTACAATATTCATTGATTTTTGCCATTGAAAAACATGTTTTTCATATACCAGAAATGTTTGAAGCTACTGACTGAATGAAAGGAGCTGGCATCTCACTCTCTTTGAATCTTCTTTATCATGCTAGGATTAACAGGAAAAAGCTAAAAATTTCAGAATTGCACCGTGCAATGTGGAGATATTACTGTTTGTGCATTTACAATATTCATTGATTTTTGCCATTGAAAAACATGTTTTTCATATACCAGAAATGTTTGAAGCTACTGACTGAATGAAAGGAGCTGGCATCTCACTCTCTTTGAATCTTCTTTATCATGCTAGGATTAGCAGGAAAAAGCAAAAAATTTCAGAATTGCACCTTGCAATGTGGAGATATTACTGTTTGTGCATTTACAATATTCATTGATTTTTGCCATTGAAAAACATGTTTTTCATATACCAGAAATGTTTGAAGCTACTGACTGAATGAAAGGAGCTGGCATCTCACTCTCTTTGAATCTTCTTTATCATGCTAGGCTTAACAGGAAAAAGCAAAAAATTTCAGAATTGCACCTTGCAATGTGGAGATATTACTGTTTGTGCATTTACAATATTCATTGATTTTTGCTATTGAAAAACATGTTTTTCATATACCAGAAATGTTTGAAGCTACTGACTGAATGAAAGGAGCTGGCATCTCACTCTCTTTGAATCTTCTTTATCATGCTAGGATTAGCAGGAAAAAGCAAAAAATTTCATAATTGCACCTTGCAATGTGGAGATATTACTGTTTGTGCATTTACAATATTCATTAATTTTTGCCATTGAAAAACGTCCAGAAATGTTTGAAGCTACTGACTGAATGAAAGGAGCTGGCATCTCACTCTCTTTGAATCTTCTTTATCATGCTAGGATTAGCAGGAAAAAGCAAAAAATTTCAGAATTGCACCTTGCAATGTGGAGATATTACTGTTTGTGCATTTACAATATTCATTGATTTTTGCCATTGAAAAACATGTTTTTCATATACCAGAAATGTTTGAAGCTACTGACTGAATGAAAGGAGCTGGCATCTCACTCTCTTTGAATCTTCTTTATCATGCTAGGATTAGCAGGAAAAAGCAAAATATTTCAGAATTGCACCTTGCAATGTGGAGATATTACTGTTTGTGCATTTACAATATTCATTGATTTTTGCCATTGAAAAACATGTTTTTCATATACCAGAAATGTTTGAAGCTACTGACTGAATGAAAGGAGCTGGCATCTCACTCTCTTTGAATCTTCTTTATCATGCTAGGATTAACAGGAAAAAGCAAAAAATTTCAGAATTGCACCTTGCAATGTGGAGATATTACTGTTTGTGCATTTACAATATTCATTGATTTTTGCCATTGAAAAACATGTTTTTCATATACCAGAAATGTTTGAAGCTACTGACTGAATGAAAGGAGCTGGCATCTCACTCTCTTTGAATCTTCTTTATCATGCTAGGATTAACAGGAAAAAGCAAAAAATTTCAGAATTGCACCTTGCAATGTGGAGATATTACTGTTTGTGCATTTACAATATTCATTGATTTTTGCCATTGAAAAACGTCCAGAAATGTTTGAAGCTACTGACTGAATGAAAGGAGCTGGCATCTCACTCTCTTTGAATCTTCTTTATCATGCTAGGATTAGCAGGAAAAAGCAAAAAATTTCAGAATTGCACCTTGCAATGTGGAGATATTACTGTTTGTGCATTTACAATATTCATTGATTTTTGCCATTGAAAAACATGTTTTTCATATACCAGAAATGTTTGAAGCTACTGACTGAATGAAAGGAGCTGGCATCTCACTCTCTTTGAATCTTCTTTATCATGCTAGGATTAACAGGAAAAAGCTAAAAATTTCAGAATTGCACCTTGCAATGTGGAGATATTACTGTTTGTGCATTTACAATATTCATTGATTTTTGCCATTGAAAAACATGTTTTTCATATACCAGAAATGTTTGAAGCTACTGACTGAATGAAAGGAGCTGGCATCTCACTCTCTTTGAATCTTCTTTGTCATGCTAGGATTAGCAGGAAAAAGCAAAAAATTTCAGAATTGCAGATTGCAATGTGGAGATATTACTGTTTGTGCATTTACAATATTCATTGATTTTTGCCATTGAAAAACATGTTTTTCATATACCAGAAATGTTTGAAGCTACTGACTGAATGAAAGGAGCTGGCATCTCACTCTCTTTGAATCTTCTTTATCATGCTAGGATTAACAGGAAAAAGCAAAAAATTTCAGAATTGCACCTTGCAATGTGGAGATATTACTGTTTGTGCATTTACAATATTCATTGATTTTTGCCATTGAAAAACATGTTTTTCATATACCAGAAATGTTTGAAGCTACTGACTGAATGAAAGGAGCTGGCATCTCACTCTCTTTGAATCTTCTTTATCATGCTAGGATTAGCAGGAAAAAGCAAAAAATTTCAGAATTGCACCTTGCAATGTGGAGATATTACTGTTTGTGCATTTACAATATTCATTGATTTTTGCCATTGAAAAACATGTTTTTCATATACCAGAAATGTTTGAAGCTACTGACTGAATGAAAGGAGCTGGCATCTCACTCTCTTTGAATCTTCTTTATCATGCTAGGATTAACAGGAAAAAGCAAAAAATTTCAGAATTGCACCTTGCAATGTGGAGATATTACTGTTTGTGCATTTACAATATTCATTGATTTTTGCCATTGAAAAACATGTTTTTCATATACCAGAAATGTTTGAAGCTACTGACTGAATGAAAGGAGCTGGCATCTCACTCTCTTTGAATCTTCTTTATCATGCTAGGATTAACAGGAAAAAGCTAAAAATTTCAGAATTGCACCGTGCAATGTGGAGATATTACTGTTTGTGCATTTACAATATTCATTGATTTTTGCCATTGAAAAACATGTTTTTCATATACCAGAAATGTTTGAAGCTACTGACTGAATGAAAGGAGCTGGCATCTCACTCTCTTTGAATCTTCTTTATCATGCTAGGATTAGCAGGAAAAAGCAAAAAATTTCAGAATTGCACCTTGCAATGTGGAGATATTACTGTTTGTGCATTTACAATATTCATTGATTTTTGCCATTGAAAAACATGTTTTTCATATACCAGAAATGTTTGAAGCTACTGACTGAATGAAAGGAGCTGGCATCTCACTCTCTTTGAATCTTCTTTATCATGCTAGGATTAACAGGAGAAAGCTAAAAATTTCAGAATTGCACCGTGCAATGTGGAGATATTACTGTTTGTGCATTTACAATATTCAATGATTTTTGCCATTGAAAAACATGTTTTTCATATACCAGAAATGTTTGAAGCTACTGACTGAATGAAAGGAGCTGGCATCTCACTCTCTTTGAATCTTCTTTATCATGCTAGGATTAGCAGGAAAAAGCAAAAAATTTCAGAATTGCACCTTGCAATGTGGAGATATTACTGTTTGTGCATTTACAATATTCATTGATTTTTGCCATTGAAAAACATGTTTTTCATATACCAGAAATGTTTGAAGCTACTGACTGAATGAAAGGAGCTGGCATCTCACTCTCTTTGAATCTTCTTTATCATGCTAGGATTAACAGGAAAAAGCAAAAAATTTCAGAATTGCACCTTGCAATGTGGAGATATTACTGTTTGTGCATTTACAATATTCATTGATTTTTGCCATTGAAAAACATGTTTTTCATATACCAGAAATGTTTGAAGCTACTGACTGAATGAAAGGAGCTGGCATCTCACTCTCTTTGAATCTTCTTTATCATGCTAGGATTAACAGGAAAAAGCAAAAAATTTCAGAATTGCACCTTGCAATGTGGAGATATTACTGTTTGTGCATTTACAATATTCATTGATTTTTGCCATTGAAAAACGTCCAGAAATGTTTGAAGCTACTGACTGAATGAAAGGAGCTGGCATCTCACTCTCTTTGAATCTTCTTTATCATGCTAGGATTAACAGGAAAAAGCAAAAAATTTCAGAATTGCACCTTGCAATGTGGAGATATTACTGTTTGTGCATTTACAATATTCATTGATTTTTGCCATTGAAAAACATGTTTTTCATATACCAGAAATGTTTGAAGCTACTGACTGAATGAAAGGAGCTGGCATCTCACTCTCTTTGAATCTTCTTTATCATGCTAGGATTAACAGGAAAAAGCAAAAAATTTCAGAATTGCACCTTGCAATGTGGAGATATTACTGTTTGTGCATTTACAATATTCATTGATTTTTGCCATTGAAAAACGTCCAGAAATGTTTGAAGCTACTGACTGAATGAAAGGAGCTGGCATCTCACTCTCTTTGAATCTTCTTTATCATGCTAGGATTAGCAGGAAAAAGCAAAAAATTTCAGAATTGCACCTTGCAATGTGGAGATATTACTGTTTGTGCATTTACAATATTCATTGATTTTTGCCATTGAAAAACATGTTTTTCATATACCAGAAATGTTTGAAGCTACTGACTGAATGAAAGGAGCTGGCATCTCACTCTCTTTGAATCTTCTTTATCATGCTAGGATTAACAGGAAAAAGCTAAAAATTTCAGAATTGCACCTTGCAATGTGGAGATATTACTGTTTGTGCATTTACAATATTCATTGATTTTTGCCATTGAAAAACATGTTTTTCATATACCAGAAATGTTTGAAGCTACTGACTGAATGAAAGGAGCTGGCATCTCACTCTCTTTGAATCTTCTTTATCATGCTAGGATTAGCAGGAAAAACCAAAAAATTTCAGAATTGCACCTTGCAATGTGGAGATATTACTGTTTGTGCATTTACAATATTCATTGATTTTTGCCATTGAAAAACATGTTTTTCATATACCAGAAATGTTTGAAGCTACTGACTGAATGAAAGGAGCTGGCATCTCACTCTCTTTGAATCTTCTTTATCATGCTAGGATTAGCAGGAAAAAGCAAAAAATTTCAGAATTGCACCTTGCAATGTGGAGATATTACTGTTTGTGCATTTACAATATTCATTGATTTTTGCCATTGAAAAACATGTTTTTCATATACCAGAAATGTTTGAAGCTACTGACTGAATGAAAGGAGCTGGCATCTCACTCTCTTTGAATCTTCTTTATCATGCTAGGATTAGCAGGAAAAAGCAAAAAATTTCAGAATTGCACCTTGCAATGTGGAGATATTACTGTTTGTGCATTTACAATATTCATTGATTTTTGCCATTGAAAAACATGTTTTTCATATACCAGAAATGTTTGAAGCTACTGACTGAATGAAAGGAGCTGGCATCTCACTCTCTTTGAATCTTCTTTTTCATGCTAGGATTAACAGGAAAAAGCAAAAAATTTCAGAATTGCACCTTGCAATGTGGAGATATTACTGTTTGTGCATTTACAATATTCATTGATTTTTGCCATTGAAAAACATGTTTTTCATATACCAGAAATGTTTGAAGCTACTGACTGAATGAAAGGAGCTGGCATCTCACTCTCTTTGAATCTTCTTTATCATGCTAGGATTAACAGGAAAAAGCTAAAAATTTCAGAATTGCACCTTGCAATGTGGAGATATTACTGTTTGTGCATTTACAATATTCATTGATTTTTGCCATTGAAAAACATGTTTTTCATATACCAGAAATGTTTGAAGCTACTGACTGAATGAAAGGAGCTGGCATCTCACTCTCTTTGAATCTTCTTTATCATGCTAGGATTAACAGGAAAAAGCAAAAAATTTCAGAATTGCACCTTGCAATGTGGAGATATTACTGTTTGTGCATTTACAATATTCATTGATTTTTGCCATTGAAAAACATGTTTTTCATATACCAGAAATGTTTGAAGCTACTGACTGAATGAAAGGAGCTGGCATCTCACTCTCTTTGAATCTTCTTTATCATGCTAGGATTAGCAGGAAAAAGCAAAAAATTTCAGAATTGCACCTTGCAATGTGGAGATATTACTGTTTGTGCATTTACAATATTCATTGATTTTTGCCATTGAAAAACATGTTTTTCATATACCAGAAATGTTTGAAGCTACTGACTGAATGAAAGGAGCTGGCATCTCACTCTCTTTGAATCTTCTTTATCATGCTAGGATTAACAGGAAAAAGCAAAAAATTTCAGAATTGCACCTTGCAATGTGGAGATATTACTGTTTGTGCATTTACAATATTCATTGATTTTTGCCATTGAAAAACATGTTTTTCATATACCAGAAATGTTTGAAGCTACTGACTGAGTGAAAGGAGCTGGCATCTCACTCTCTTTGAATCTTCTTTATCATGCTAGGATTAACAGGAAAAAGCTAAAAATTTCAGAATTGCACCGTGCAATGTGGAGATATTACTGTTTGTGCATTTACAATATTCATTGATTTTTGCCATTGAAAAACATGTTTTTCATATACCAGAAATGTTTGAAGCTACTGACTGAATGAAAGGAGCTGGCATCTCACTCTCTTTGAATCTTCTTTATCATGCTAGGATTAGCAGGAAAAAGCAAAAAATTTCAGAATTGCACCTTGCAATGTGGAGATATTACTGTTTGTGCATTTACAATATTCATTGATTTTTGCCATTGAAAAACATGTTTTTCATATACCAGAAATGTTTGAAGCTACTGACTGAATGAAAGGAGCTGGCATCTCACTCTCTTTGAATCTTCTTTATCATGCTAGGATTAACAGGAAAAAGCTAAAAATTTCAGAATTGCACCGTGCAATGTGGAGATATTACTGTTTGTGCATTTACAATATTCAATGATTTTTGCCATTGAAAAACATGTTTTTCATATACCAGAAATGTTTGAAGCTACTGACTGAATGAAAGGAGCTGGCATCTCACTCTCTTTGAATCTTCTTTATCATGCTAGGATTAGCAGGAAAAAGCAAAAAATTTCAGAATTGCACCTTGCAATGTGGAGATATTACTGTTTGTGCATTTACAATATTCATTGATTTTTGCCATTGAAAAACATGTTTTTCATATACCAGAAATGTTTGAAGCTACTGACTGAATGAAAGGAGCTGGCATCTCACTCTCTTTGAATCTTCTTTATCATGCTAGGATTAACAGGAAAAAGCAAAAAATTTCAGAATTGCACCTTGCAATGTGGAGATATTACTGTTTGTGCATTTACAATATTCATTGATTTTTGCCATTGAAAAACATGTTTTTCATATACCAGAAATGTTTGAAGCTACTGACTGAATGAAAGGAGCTGGCATCTCACTCTCTTTGAATCTTCTTTATCATGCTAGGATTAACAGGAAAAAGCAAAAAATTTCAGAATTGCACCTTGCAATGTGGAGATATTACTGTTTGTGCATTTACAATATTCATTGATTTTTGCCATTGAAAAACATCCAGAAATGTTTGAAGCTACTGACTGAATGAAAGGAGCTGGCATCTCACTCTCTTTGAATCTTCTTTATCATGCTAGGATTAGCAGGAAAAAGCAAAAAATTTCAGAATTGCACCTTGCAATGTGGAGATATTACTGTTTGTGCATTTACAATATTCATTGATTTTTGCCATTGAAAAACATGTTTTTCATATACCAGAAATGTTTGAAGCTACTGACTGAATGAAAGGAGCTGGCATCTCACTCTCTTTGAATCTTCTTTATCATGCTAGGATTAACAGGAAAAAGCTAAAAATTTCAGAATTGCACCTTGCAATGTGGAGATATTACTGTTTGTGCATTTACAATATTCATTGATTTTTGCCATTGAAAAACATGTTTTTCATATACCAGAAATGTTTGAAGCTACTGACTGAATGAAAGGAGCTGGCATCTCACTCTCTTTGAATCTTCTTTATCATGCTAGGATTAGCAGGAAAAAGCAAAAAATTTCAGAATTGCACCTAGCAATGTGGAGATATTACTGTATGTGCATTTACAATATTCATTGATTTTTGCCATTGAAAAACATGTTTTTCATATACCAGAAATGTTTGAAGCTACTGACTGAATGAAAGGAGCTGGCATCTCACTCTCTTTGAATCTTCTTTATCATGCTAGGATTAACAGGAAAAAGCAAAAAATTTCAGAATTGCACCGTGCAATGTGGAGATATTACTGTTTGTGCATTTACAATATTCATTGATTTTTGCCATTGAAAAACATGTTTTTCATATACCAGAAATGTTTGAAGCTACTGACTGAATGAAAGGAGCTGGCATCTCACTCTCTTTGAATCTTCTTTATCATGCTAGGATTAGCAGGAAAAAGCAAAAAATTTCAGAATTGCACCTTGCAATGTGGAGATATTACTGTTTGTGCATTTACAATATTCATTGATTTTTGCCATTGAAAAACATGTTTTTCATATACCAGAAATGTTTGAAGCTACTGACTGAATGAAAGGAGCTGGCATCTCACTCTCTTTGAATCTTCTTTATCATGCTAGGATTAACAGGAAAAAGCTAAAAATTTCAGAATTGCACCGTGCAATGTGGAGATATTACTGTTTGTGCATTTACAATATTCATTGATTTTTGCCATTGAAAAACATGTTTTTCATATACCAGAAATGTTTGAAGCTACTGACTGAATGAAAGGAGCTGGCATCTCACTCTCTTTGAATCTTCTTTATCATGCTAGGATTAGCAGGAAAAAGCAAAAAATTTCAGAATTGCACCTTGCAATGTGGAGATATTACTGTTTGTGCATTTACAATATTCATTGATTTTTGCCATTGAAAAACATGTTTTTCATATACCAGAAATGTTTGAAGCTACTGACTGAATGAAAGGAGCTGGCATCTCACTCTCTTTGAATCTTCTTTATCATGCTAGGATTAACAGGAAAAAGCAAAAAATTTCAGAATTGCACCTTGCAATGTGGAGATATTACTGTTTGTGCATTTACAATATTCATTGATTTTTGCCATTGAAAAACATGTTTTTCATATACCAGAAATGTTTGAAGCTACTGACTGAATGAAAGGAGCTGGCATCTCACTCTCTTTGAATCTTCTTTATCATGCTAGGATTAACAGGAAAAAGCTAAAAATTTCAGAATTGCACTGTGCAATGTGGAGATATTACTGTTTGTGCATTTACAATATTCATTGATTTTTGCCATTGAAAAACATGTTTTTCATATACCAGAAATGTTTGAAGCTACTGACTGAATGAAAGGAGCTGGCATCTCACTCTCTTTGAATCTTCTTTATCATGCTAGGATTAGCAGGAAAAAGCAAAAAATTTCAGAATTGCACCTTGCAATGTGGAGATATTACTGTTTGTGCATTTACAATTTTCATTGATTTTTGCCATTGAAAAACATGTTTTTCATATACCAGAAATGTTTGAAGCTACTGACTGAATGAAAGGAGCTGGCATCTCACTCTCTTTGAATCTTCTTTATCATGCTAGGATTAACAGGAAAAAGCTAAAAATTTCAGAATTGCACCGTGCAATGTGGAGATATTACTGTTTGTGCATTTACAATATTCATTGATTTTTGACATTGAAAAACATGTTTTTCATATACCAGAAATGTTTGAAGCTACTGACTGAATGAAAGGAGCTGGCATCTCACTCTCTTTGAATCTTCTTTATCATGCTAGGATTAGCAGGAAAAAGCAAAAAATTTCAGAATTGCACCTTGCAATGTGGAGATATTACTGTTTGTGCATTTACAATATTCATTGATTTTTGCCATTGAAAAACATGTTTTTCATATACCAGAAATGTTTGAAGCTACTGACTGAATGAAAGGAGCTGGCATCTCACTCTCTTTGAATCTTCTTTATCATGCTAGGATTAACAGGAAAAAGCTAAAAATTTCAGAATTGCACCGTGCAATGTGGAGATATTACTGTTTGTGCATTTACAATATTCATTGATTTTTGCCATTGAAAAACATGTTTTTCATATACCAGAAATGTTTGAAGCTACTGACTGAATGAAAGGAGCTGGCATCTCACTCTCTTTGAATCTTCTTTATCATGCTAGGATTAGCAGGAAAAAGCAAAAAGTTTCAGAATTGCACCTTGCAATGTGGAGATATTACTGTTTGTGCATTTACAATATTCATTGATTTTTGCCATTGAAAAACATGTTTTTCATATACCAGAAATGTTTGAAGCTACTGACTGAATGAAAGGAGCTGGCTTCTCACTCTCTTTGAATCTTCTTTATCATGCTAGGATTAACAGGAAAAAGCTAAAAATTTCAGAATTGCACCGTGCAATGTGGAGATATTACTGTTTGTGCATTTACAATATTCATTGATTTTTGCCATTGAAAAACATGTTTTTCATATACCAGAAATGTTTGAAGCTACTGACTGAATGAAAGGAGCTGGCATCTCACTCTCTTTGAATCTTCTTTATCATGCTAGGATTAACAGGAAAAAGCAAAAAATTTCAGAATTGCACCTTGCAATGTGGAGATATTACTGTTTGTGCATTTACAATATTCATTGATTTTTGCCATTGAAAAACATGTTTTTCATATACCAGAAATGTTTGAAGCTACTGACTGAATGAAAGGAGCTGGCATCTCACTCTCTTTGAATCTTCTTTATCATGCTAGGAATAACAGGAAAAAGCTAAAAATTTCAGAATTGCACCGTGCAATGTGGAGATATTACTGTTTGTGCATTTACAATATTCATTGATTTTTGCCATTGAAAAACATGTTTTTCATATACCAGAAATGTTTGAAGCTACTGACTGAATGAAAGGAGCTGGCATCTCACTCTCTTTGAATCTTCTTTATCATGCTAGGATTAGCAGGAAAAAGCAAAAAATTTCAGAATTGCACCTTGCAATGTGGAGATATTACTGTTTGTGCATTTACAATATTCATTGATTTTTGCCATTGAAAAACATGTTTTTCATATACCAGAAATGTTTGAAGCTACTGACTGAATGAAAGGAGCTGGCATCTCACTCTCTTTGAATCTTCTTTATCATGCTAGGATTAACAGGAAAAAGCTAAAAATTTCAGAATTGCACCGTGCAATGTGGAGATATTACTGTTTGTGCATTTACAATATTCAATGATTTTTGCCATTGAAAAACATGTTTTTCATATACCAGAAATGTTTGAAGCTACTGACTGAATGAAAGGAGCTGGCATCTCACTCTCTTTGAATCTTCTTTATCATGCTAGGATTAGCAGGAAAAAGCAAAAAATTTCAGAATTGCACCTTGCAATGTGGAGATATTACTGTTTGTGCATTTACAATATTCATTGATTTTTGCCATTGAAAAACATGTTTTTCATATACCAGAAATGTTTGAAGCTACTGACTGAATGAAAGGAGCTGGCATCTCACTCTCTTTGAATCTTCTTTATCATGCTAGGATTAACAGGAAAAAGCAAAAAATTTCAGAATTGCACCTTGCAATGTGGAGATATTACTGTTTGTGCATTTACAATATTCATTGATTTTTGCCATTGAAAAACATGTTTTTCATATACCAGAAATGTTTGAAGCTACTGACTGAATGAAAGGAGCTGGCATCTCACTCTCTTTGTATCTTCTTTATCATGCTAGGATTAACAGGAAAAAGCAAAAAATTTCAGAATTGCACCTTGCAATGTGGAGATATTACTGTTTGTGCATTTACAATATTCATTGATTTTTGCCATTGAAAAACGTCCAGAAATGTTTGAAGCTACTGACTGAATGAAAGGAGCTGGCATCTCACTCTCTTTGAATCTTCTTTATCATGCTAGGATTAGCAGGAAAAAGCAGAAAATTTCAGAATTGCACCTTGCAATGTGGAGATATTACTGTTTGTGCATTTACAATATTCATTGATTTTTGCCATTGAAAAACATGTTTTTCATATACCAGAAATGTTTGAAGCTACTGACTGAATGAAAGGAGCTGGCATCTCACTCTCTTTGAATCTTCTTTATCATGCTAGGATTAGCAGGAAAAAGCAAAAAATTTCAGAATTGCACCTTGCAATGTGGAGATATTACTGTTTGTGCATTTACAATATTCATTGATTTTTGCCATTGAAAAACATGTTTTTCATATACCAGAAATGTTTGAAGCTACTGACTGAATGAAAGGAGCTGGCATCTCACTCTCTTTGAATCTTCTTTATCATGCTAGGATTAACAGGAAAAAGCTAAAAATTTCAGAATTGCACCGTGCAATGTGGAGATATTACTGTTTGTGCATTTACAATATTCATTGATTTTTGCCATTGAAAAACATGTTTTTCATATACCAGAAATGTTTGAAGCTACTGACTGAATGAAAGGAGCTGGCATCTCACTCTCTTTGAATCTTCTTTATCATGCTAGGATTAGCAGGAAAAAGCAAAAAATTTCAGAATTGCACCTTGCAATGTGGAGATATTACTGTTTGTGCATTTACAATATTCATTGATTTTTGCCATTGAAAAACATGTTTTTCATATACCAGAAATGTTTGAAGCTACTGACTGAATGAAAGGAGCTGGCATCTCACTCTCTTTGAATCTTCTTTATCATGCTAGGATTAACATGAAAAAGCTAAAAATTTCAGAATTGCACTGTGCAATGTGGAGATATTACTGTTTGTGCATTTACAATATTCATTGATTTTTGCCATTGAAAAACATGTTTTTCATATACCAGAAATGTTTGAAGCTACTGACTGAATGAAAGGAGCTGGCATCTCACTCTCTTTGAATCTTCTTTATCATGCTAGGATTAGCAGGAAAAAGCAAAAAATTTCAGAATTGCACCTTGCAATGTGGAGATATTACTGTTTGTGCATTTACAATATTCATTGATTTTTGCCATTGAAAAACATGTTTTTCATATACCAGAAATGTTTGAAGCTACTGACTGAATGAAAGGAGCTGGCATCTCACTCTCTTTGAATCTTCTTTATCATGCTAGGATTAACAGGAAAAAGCTAAAAATTTCAGAATTGCACCGTGCAATGTGGAGATATTACTGTTTGTGCATTTACAATATTCATTGATTTTTGCCATTGAAAAACATGTTTTTCATATACCAGAAATGTTTGAAGCTACTGACTGAATGAAAGGAGCTGGCATCTCACTCTCTTTGAATCTTCTTTATCATGCTAGGATTAGCAGGAAAAAGCAAAAAATTTCAGAATTGCACCTTGCAATGTGGAGATATTACTGTTTGTGCATTTACAATATTCATTGATTTTTGCCATTGAAAAACATGTTTTTCATATACCAGAAATGTTTGAAGCTACTGACTGAATGAAAGGAGCTGGCATCTCACTCTCTTTGAATCTTCTTTATCATGCTAGGATTAACAGGAAAAAGCTAAAAATTTCAGAATTGCACCGTGCAATGTGGAGATATTACTGTTTGTGCATTTACAAAATTCATTGATTTTTGCCATTGAAAAACATGTTTTTCATATACCAGAAATGTTTGAAGCTACTGACTGAATGAAAGGAGCTGGCATCTCACTCTCTTTGAATCTTCTTTATCATGCTAGGATTAGCAGGAAAAAGCAAAAAGTTTCAGAATTGCACCTTGCAATGTGGAGATATTACTGTTTGTGCATTTACAATATTCATTGATTTTTGCCATTGAAAAACATGTTTTTCATATACCAGAAATGTTTGAAGCTACTGACTGAATGAAAGGAGCTGGCATCTCACTCTCTTTGAATCTTCTTTATCATGCTAGGATTAACAGGAAAAAGCTAAAAATTTCAGAATTGCACCGTGCAATGTGGAGATATTACTGTTTGTGCATTTACAATATTCATTGATTTTTGCCATTGAAAAACATGTTTTTCATATACCAGAAATGTTTGAAGCTACTGACTGAATGAAAGGAGCTGGCATCTCACTCTCTTTGAATCTTCTTTATCATGCTAGGATTAACAGGAAAAAGCTAAAAATTTCAGAATTGCACCGTGCAATGTGGAGATATTACTGTTTGTGCATTTACAATATTCATTGATTTTTGCCATTGAAAAACATGTTTTTCATATACCAGAAATGTTTGAAGCTACTGACTGAATGAAAGGAGCTGGCATCTCACTCTCTTTGAATCTTCTTTATCATGCTAGGATTAACAGGAAAAAGCAAAAAATTTCAGAATTGCACCTTGCAATGTGGAGATATTACTGTTTGTGCATTTACAATATTCATTGATTTTTGCCATTGAAAAACGTCCAGAAATGTTTGAAGCTACTGACTGAATGAAAGGAGCTGGCATCTCACTCTCTTTGAATCTTCTTTATCATGCTAGGATTAGCAGGAAAAAGCAAAAAATTTCAGAATTGCACCTTGCAATGTGGAGATATTACTGTTTGTGCATTTACAATATTCATTGATTTTTGCCATTGAAAAACATGTTTTTCATATACCAGAAATGTTTGAAGCTACTGACTGAATGAAAGGAGCTGGCATCTCACTCTCTTTGAATCTTCTTTATCATGCTAGGATTAACAGGAAAAAGCTAAAAATTTCAGAATTGCACCTTGCAATGTGGAGATATTACTGTTTGTGCATTTACAATATTCATTGATTTTTGCCATTGAAAAACATGTTTTTCATATACCAGAAATGTTTGAAGCTACTGACTGAATGAAAGGAGCTGGCATCTCACTCTCTTTGAATCTTCTTTATCATGCTAGGATTAGCAGGAAAAAGCAAAAAATTTCAGAATTGCACCTTGCAATGTGGAGATATTACTGTTTGTGCATTTACAATATTCATTGATTTTTGCCATTGAAAAACATGTTTTTCATATACCAGAAATGTTTGAAGCTACTGACTGAATGAAAGGAGCTGGCATCTCACTCTCTTTGAATCTTCTTTATCATGCTAGGATTAACAGGAAAAAGCAAAAAATTTCAGAATTGCACCTTGCAATGTGGAGATATTACTGTTTGTGCATTTACAATATTCATTGATTTTTGCCATTGAAAAACATGTTTTTCATATACCAGAAATGTTTGAAGCTACTGACTGAATGAAAGGAGCTGGCATCTCACTCTCTTTGAATCTTCTTTATCATGCTAGGATTAGCAGGAAAAAGCAAAAAATTTCAGAATTGCACCTTGCAATGTGGAGATATTACTGTTTGTGCATTTACAATATTCATTGATTTTTGCCATTGAAAAACATGTTTTTCATATACCAGAAATGTTTGAAGCTACTGACTGAATGAAAGGAGCTGGCATCTCACTCTCTTTGAATCTTCTTTATCATGCTAGGATTAACAGGAAAAAGCTAAAAATTTCAGAATTGCACCGTGCAATGTGGAGATATTACTGTTTGTGCATTTACAATATTCAATGATTTTTGCCATTGAAAAACATGTTTTTCATATACCAGAAATGTTTGAAGCTACTGACTG
The DNA here is from genome assembly GCF_046119375.1 of Phyllobates terribilis. Taxonomy (NCBI): domain Eukaryota; kingdom Metazoa; phylum Chordata; class Amphibia; order Anura; family Dendrobatidae; genus Phyllobates; species Phyllobates terribilis. Next base: position 19,242 of record NW_027366395.1, on the reverse strand, counting down.
AATGAAAGGAGCTGGCATCTCACTCTCTTTGAATCTTCTTTATCATGCTAGGATTAGCAGGAAAAAGCAAAAAATTTCAGAATTGCACCTTGCAATGTGGAGATATTACTGTTTGTGCATTTACAATATTCATTGATTTTTGCCATTGAAAAACATGTTTTTCATATACCAGAAATGTTTGAAGCTACTGACTGAATGAAAGGAGCTGGCATCTCACTCTCTTTGAATCTTCTTTATCATGCTAGGATTAACAGGAAAAAGCAAAAAATTTCAGAATTGCACCTTGCAATGTGGAGATATTACTGTTTGTGCATTTACAATATTCATTGATTTTTGCCATTGAAAAACATGTTTTTCATATACCAGAAATGTTTGAAGCTACTGACTGAATGAAAGGAGCTGGCATCTCACTCTCTTTGTATCTTCTTTATCATGCTAGGATTAACAGGAAAAAGCAAAAAATTTCAGAATTGCACCTTGCAATGTGGAGATATTACTGTTTGTGCATTTACAATATTCATTGATTTTTGCCATTGAAAAACGTCCAGAAATGTTTGAAGCTACTGACTGAATGAAAGGAGCTGGCATCTCACTCTCTTTGAATCTTCTTTATCATGCTAGGATTAGCAGGAAAAAGCAGAAAATTTCAGAATTGCACCTTGCAATGTGGAGATATTACTGTTTGTGCATTTACAATATTCATTGATTTTTGCCATTGAAAAACATGTTTTTCATATACCAGAAATGTTTGAAGCTACTGACTGAATGAAAGGAGCTGGCATCTCACTCTCTTTGAATCTTCTTTATCATGCTAGGATTAGCAGGAAAAAGCAAAAAATTTCAGAATTGCACCTTGCAATGTGGAGATATTACTGTTTGTGCATTTACAATATTCATTGATTTTTGCCATTGAAAAACATGTTTTTCATATACCAGAAATGTTTGAAGCTACTGACTGAATGAAAGGAGCTGGCATCTCACTCTCTTTGAATCTTCTTTATCATGCTAGGATTAACAGGAAAAAGCTAAAAATTTCAGAATTGCACCGTGCAATGTGGAGATATTACTGTTTGTGCATTTACAATATTCATTGATTTTTGCCATTGAAAAACATGTTTTTCATATACCAGAAATGTTTGAAGCTACTGACTGAATGAAAGGAGCTGGCATCTCACTCTCTTTGAATCTTCTTTATCATGCTAGGATTAGCAGGAAAAAGCAAAAAATTTCAGAATTGCACCTTGCAATGTGGAGATATTACTGTTTGTGCATTTACAATATTCATTGATTTTTGCCATTGAAAAACATGTTTTTCATATACCAGAAATGTTTGAAGCTACTGACTGAATGAAAGGAGCTGGCATCTCACTCTCTTTGAATCTTCTTTATCATGCTAGGATTAACATGAAAAAGCTAAAAATTTCAGAATTGCACTGTGCAATGTGGAGATATTACTGTTTGTGCATTTACAATATTCATTGATTTTTGCCATTGAAAAACATGTTTTTCATATACCAGAAATGTTTGAAGCTACTGACTGAATGAAAGGAGCTGGCATCTCACTCTCTTTGAATCTTCTTTATCATGCTAGGATTAGCAGGAAAAAGCAAAAAATTTCAGAATTGCACCTTGCAATGTGGAGATATTACTGTTTGTGCATTTACAATATTCATTGATTTTTGCCATTGAAAAACATGTTTTTCATATACCAGAAATGTTTGAAGCTACTGACTGAATGAAAGGAGCTGGCATCTCACTCTCTTTGAATCTTCTTTATCATGCTAGGATTAACAGGAAAAAGCTAAAAATTTCAGAATTGCACCGTGCAATGTGGAGATATTACTGTTTGTGCATTTACAATATTCATTGATTTTTGCCATTGAAAAACATGTTTTTCATATACCAGAAATGTTTGAAGCTACTGACTGAATGAAAGGAGCTGGCATCTCACTCTCTTTGAATCTTCTTTATCATGCTAGGATTAGCAGGAAAAAGCAAAAAATTTCAGAATTGCACCTTGCAATGTGGAGATATTACTGTTTGTGCATTTACAATATTCATTGATTTTTGCCATTGAAAAACATGTTTTTCATATACCAGAAATGTTTGAAGCTACTGACTGAATGAAAGGAGCTGGCATCTCACTCTCTTTGAATCTTCTTTATCATGCTAGGATTAACAGGAAAAAGCTAAAAATTTCAGAATTGCACCGTGCAATGTGGAGATATTACTGTTTGTGCATTTACAAAATTCATTGATTTTTGCCATTGAAAAACATGTTTTTCATATACCAGAAATGTTTGAAGCTACTGACTGAATGAAAGGAGCTGGCATCTCACTCTCTTTGAATCTTCTTTATCATGCTAGGATTAGCAGGAAAAAGCAAAAAGTTTCAGAATTGCACCTTGCAATGTGGAGATATTACTGTTTGTGCATTTACAATATTCATTGATTTTTGCCATTGAAAAACATGTTTTTCATATACCAGAAATGTTTGAAGCTACTGACTGAATGAAAGGAGCTGGCATCTCACTCTCTTTGAATCTTCTTTATCATGCTAGGATTAACAGGAAAAAGCTAAAAATTTCAGAATTGCACCGTGCAATGTGGAGATATTACTGTTTGTGCATTTACAATATTCATTGATTTTTGCCATTGAAAAACATGTTTTTCATATACCAGAAATGTTTGAAGCTACTGACTGAATGAAAGGAGCTGGCATCTCACTCTCTTTGAATCTTCTTTATCATGCTAGGATTAACAGGAAAAAGCAAAAAATTTCAGAATTGCACCTTGCAATGTGGAGATATTACTGTTTGTGCATTTACAATATTCATTGATTTTTGCCATTGAAAAACGTCCAGAAATGTTTGAAGCTACTGACTGAATGAAAGGAGCTGGCATCTCACTCTCTTTGAATCTTCTTTATCATGCTAGGATTAGCAGGAAAAAGCAAAAAATTTCAGAATTGCACCTTGCAATGTGGAGATATTACTGTTTGTGCATTTACAATATTCATTGATTTTTGCCATTGAAAAACATGTTTTTCATATACCAGAAATGTTTGAAGCTACTGACTGAATGAAAGGAGCTGGCATCTCACTCTCTTTGAATCTTCTTTATCATGCTAGGATTAACAGGAAAAAGCTAAAAATTTCAGAATTGCACCTTGCAATGTGGAGATATTACTGTTTGTGCATTTACAATATTCATTGATTTTTGCCATTGAAAAACATGTTTTTCATATACCAGAAATGTTTGAAGCTACTGACTGAATGAAAGGAGCTGGCATCTCACTCTCTTTGAATCTTCTTTATCATGCTAGGATTAGCAGGAAAAAGCAGAAAATTTCAGAATTGCACCTTGCAATGTGGAGATATTACTGTTTGTGCATTTACAATATTCATTGATTTTTGCCATTGAAAAACATGTTTTTCATATACCAGAAATGTTTGAAGCTACTGACTGAATGAAAGGAGCTGGCATCTCACTCTCTTTGAATCTTCTTTATCATGCTAGGATTAGCAGGAAAAAGCAAAAAATTTCAGAATTGCACCTTGCAATGTGGAGATATTACTGTTTGTGCATTTACAATATTCATTGATTTTTGCCATTGAAAAACATGTTTTTCATATACCAGAAATGTTTGAAGCTACTGACTGAATGAAAGGAGCTGGCATCTCACTCTCTTTGAATCTTCTTTATCATGCTAGGATTAACAGGAAAAAGCTAAAAATTTCAGAATTGCACCGTGCAATGTGGAGATATTACTGTTTGTGCATTTACAATATTCATTGATTTTTGCCATTGAAAAACATGTTTTTCATATACCAGAAATGTTTGAAGCTACTGACTGAATGAAAGGAGCTGGCATCTCACTCTCTTTGAATCTTCTTTATCATGCTAGGATTAGCAGGAAAAAGCAAAAAATTTCAGAATTGCACCTTGCAATGTGGAGATATTACTGTTTGTGCATTTACAATATTCATTGATTTTTGCCATTGAAAAACATGTTTTTCATATACCAGAAATGTTTGAAGCTACTGACTGAATGAAAGGAGCTGGCATCTCACTCTCTTTGAATCTTCTTTATCATGCTAGGATTAACATGAAAAAGCTAAAAATTTCAGAATTGCACTGTGCAATGTGGAGATATTACTGTTTGTGCATTTACAATATTCATTGATTTTTGCCATTGAAAAACATGTTTTTCATATACCAGAAATGTTTGAAGCTACTGACTGAATGAAAGGAGCTGGCATCTCACTCTCTTTGAATCTTCTTTATCATGCTAGGATTAGCAGGAAAAAGCAAAAAATTTCAGAATTGCACCTTGCAATGTGGAGATATTACTGTTTGTGCATTTACAATATTCATTGATTTTTGCCATTGAAAAACATGTTTTTCATATACCAGAAATGTTTGAAGCTACTGACTGAATGAAAGGAGCTGGCATCTCACTCTCTTTGAATCTTCTTTATCATGCTAGGATTAACAGGAAAAAGCTAAAAATTTCAGAATTGCACCGTGCAATGTGGAGATATTACTGTTTGTGCATTTACAATATTCATTGATTTTTGCCATTGAAAAACATGTTTTTCATATACCAGAAATGTTTGAAGCTACTGACTGAATGAAAGGAGCTGGCATCTCACTCTCTTTGAATCTTCTTTATCATGCTAGGATTAGCAGGAAAAAGCAAAAAATTTCAGAATTGCACCTTGCAATGTGGAGATATTACTGTTTGTGCATTTACAATATTCATTGATTTTTGCCATTGAAAAACATGTTTTTCATATACCAGAAATGTTTGAAGCTACTGACTGAATGAAAGGAGCTGGCATCTCACTCTCTTTGAATCTTCTTTATCATGCTAGGATTAACAGGAAAAAGCTAAAAATTTCAGAATTGCACCGTGCAATGTGGAGATATTACTGTTTGTGCATTTACAAAATTCATTGATTTTTGCCATTGAAAAACATGTTTTTCATATACCAGAAATGTTTGAAGCTACTGACTGAATGAAAGGAGCTGGCATCTCACTCTCTTTGAATCTTCTTTATCATGCTAGGATTAGCAGGAAAAAGCAAAAAGTTTCAGAATTGCACCTTGCAATGTGGAGATATTACTGTTTGTGCATTTACAATATTCATTGATTTTTGCCATTGAAAAACATGTTTTTCATATACCAGAAATGTTTGAAGCTACTGACTGAATGAAAGGAGCTGGCATCTCACTCTCTTTGAATCTTCTTTATCATGCTAGGATTAACAGGAAAAAGCTAAAAATTTCAGAATTGCACCGTGCAATGTGGAGATATTACTGTTTGTGCATTTACAATATTCATTGATTTTTGCCATTGAAAAACATGTTTTTCATATACCAGAAATGTTTGAAGCTACTGACTGAATGAAAGGAGCTGGCATCTCACTCTCTTTGAATCTTCTTTATCATGCTAGGATTAACAGGAAAAAGCAAAAAATTTCAGAATTGCACCTTGCAATGTGGAGATATTACTGTTTGTGCATTTACAATATTCATTGATTTTTGCCATTGAAAAACGTCCAGAAATGTTTGAAGCTACTGACTGAATGAAAGGAGCTGGCATCTCACTCTCTTTGAATCTTCTTTATCATGCTAGGATTAGCAGGAAAAAGCAAAAAATTTCAGAATTGCACCTTGCAATGTGGAGATATTACTGTTTGTGCATTTACAATATTCATTGATTTTTGCCATTGAAAAACATGTTTTTCATATACCAGAAATGTTTGAAGCTACTGACTGAATGAAAGGAGCTGGCATCTCACTCTCTTTGAATCTTCTTTATCATGCTAGGATTAACAGGAAAAAGCTAAAAATTTCAGAATTGCACCTTGCAATGTGGAGATATTACTGTTTGTGCATTTACAATATTCATTGATTTTTGCCATTGAAAAACATGTTTTTCATATACCAGAAATGTTTGAAGCTACTGACTGAATGAAAGGAGCTGGCATCTCACTCTCTTTGAATCTTCTTTATCATGCTAGGATTAGCAGGAAAAAGCAAAAAATTTCAGAATTGCACCTTGCAATGTGGAGATATTACTGTTTGTGCATTTACAATATTCATTGATTTTTGCCATTGAAAAACATGTTTTTCATATACCAGAAATGTTTGAAGCTACTGACTGAATGAAAGGAGCTGGCATCTCACTCTCTTTGAATCTTCTTTATCATGCTAGGATTAACAGGAAAAAGCAAAAAATTTCAGAATTGCACCTTGCAATGTGGAGATATTACTGTTTGTGCATTTACAATATTCATTGATTTTTGCCATTGAAAAACATGTTTTTCATATACCAGAAATGTTTGAAGCTACTGACTGAATGAAAGGAGCTGGCATCTCACTCTCTTTGAATCTTCTTTATCATGCTAGGATTAGCAGGAAAAAGCAAAAAATTTCAGAATTGCACCTTGCAATGTGGAGATATTACTGTTTGTGCATTTACAATATTCATTGATTTTTGCCATTGAAAAACATGTTTTTCATATACCAGAAATGTTTGAAGCTACTGACTGAATGAAAGGAGCTGGCATCTCACTCTCTTTGAATCTTCTTTATCATGCTAGGATTAACAGGAAAAAGCTAAAAATTTCAGAATTGCACCGTGCAATGTGGAGATATTACTGTTTGTGCATTTACAATATTCATTGATTTTTGCCATTGAAAAACATGTTTTTCATATACCAGAAATGTTTGAAGCTACTGACTGAATGAAACGAGCTGGCATCTCACTCTCTTTGAATCTTCTTTATCATGCTAGGATTAGCAGGAAAAAGCAAAAAATTTCAGAATTGCACCTTGCAATGTGGAGATATTACTGTCTGTGCATTTACAATATTCATTGATTTTTGCCTTTGAAAAACATGTTTTTCATATACCAGAAATGTTTGAAGCTACTGACTGAATGAAAGGAGCTGGCATCTCACTCTCTTTGAATCTTCTTTATCATGCTAGGATTAACAGGAAAAAGCAAAAAATTTCAGAATTGCACCTTGCAATGTGGAGATATTACTGTTTGTGCATTTACAATATTCATTGATTTTTGCCATTGAAAAACATGTTTTTCATATACCAGAAATGTTTGAAGCTACTGACTGAATGAAAGGAGCTGGCATCTCACTCTCTTTGAATCTTCTTTATCATGCTAGGATTAACAGGAAAAAGCTAAAAATTTCAGAATTGCACTGTGCAATGTGGAGATATTACTGTTTGTGCATTTACAATATTCATTGATTTTTGCCATTGAAAAACATGTTTTTCATATACCAGAAATGTTTGAAGCTACTGACTGAATGAAAGGAGCTGGCATCTCACTCTCTTTGAATCTTCTTTATCATGCTAGGATTAGCAGGAAAAAGCAAAAAATTTCAGAATTGCACCTTGCAATGTGGAGATATTACTGTTTGTGCATTTACAATATTCATTGATTTTTGCCATTGAAAAACATGTTTTTCATATACCAGAAATGTTTGAAGCTACTGACTGAATGAAAGGAGCTGGCATCTCACTCTCTTTGAATCTTCTTTATCATGCTAGGATTAGCAGGAAAAAGCAAAAAATTTCAGAATTGCACCTTGCAATGTGGAGATATTACTGTTTGTGCATTTACAATATTCATTGATTTTTGCCATTGAAAAACATGTTTTTCATATACCAGAAATGTTTGAAGCTACTGACTGAATGAAAGGAGCTGGCATCTCACTCTCTTTGAATCTTCTTTATCATGCTAGGATTAGCAGGAAAAAGCAAAAAATTTCAGAATTGCACCTTGCAATGTGGAGATATTACTGTTTGTGCATTTACAATATTCATTGATTTTTGCCATTGAAAAACATGTTTTTCATATACCAGAAATGTTTGAAGCTACTGACTGAATGAAAGGAGCTGGCATCTCACTCTCTTTGAATCTTCTTTATCATGCTAGGATTAACAGGAAAAAGCTAAAAATTTCAGAATTGCACCTTGCAATGTGGAGATATTACTGTTTGTGCTTTTACAATATTCATTGATTTTTGCCATTGAAAAACATGTTTTTCATATACCAGAAATGTTTGAAGCTACTGACTGAATGAAAGGAGCTGGCATCTCACTCTCTTTGAATCTTCTTTATCATGCTAGGATTAGCAGGAAAAAGCAAAAAATTTCAGAATTGCACCTTGCAATGTGGAGATATTACTCTTTGTGCATTTACAATATTCATTGATTTTTGCCATTGAAAAACATGTTTTTCATATACCAGAAATGTTTGAAGCTACTGACTGAATGAAAGGAGCTGGCATCTCACTCTCTTTGAATCTTCTTTATCATGCTAGGATTAGCAGGAAAAAGCAAAAAATTTCAGAATTGCACCTTGCAATGTGGAGATATTACTGTTTGTGCATTTACAATATTCATTGATTTTTGCCATTGAAAAACATGTTTTTCATATACCAGAAATGTTTGAAGCTACTGACTGAATGAAAGGAGCTGGCATCTCACTCTCTTTGAATCTTCTTTATCATGCTAGGATTAGCAGGAAAAAGCAAAAAATTTCAGAATTGCACCTTGCAATGTGGAGATATTACTGTTTGTGCATTTACAATATTCATTGATTTTTGCCATTGAAAAACATGTTTTTCATATACCAGAAATGTTTGAAGCTACTGACTGAATGAAAGGAGCTGGCATCTCACTCTCTTTGAATCTTCTTTATCATGCTAGGATTAGCAGGAAAAAGCAAAAAATTTCAGAATTGCACCTTGCAATGTGGAGATATTACTGTTTGTGCATTTACAATATTCATTGATTTTTGCCATTGAAAAACATGTTTTTCATATACCAGAAATGTTTGAAGCTACTGACTGAATGAAAGGAGCTGGCATCTCACTCTCTTTGAATCTTCTTTATCATGCTAGGATTAACAGGAAAAAGCTAAAAATTTCAGAATTGCACCTTGCAATGTGGAGATATTACTGTTTGTGCATTTACAATATTCATTGATTTTTGCCATTGAAAAACATGTTTTTCATATACCAGAAATGTTTGAAGCTACTGACTGAATGAAAGGAGCTGGCATCTCACTCTCTTTGAATCTTCTTTATCATGCTAGGATTAGCAGGAAAAAGCAAAAAATTTCAGAATTGCACCTTGCAATGTGGAGATATTACTGTTTGTGCATTTACAATATTCATTGATTTTTGCCATTGAAAAACATGTTTTTCATATACCAGAAATGTTTGAAGCTACTGACTGAATGAAAGGAGCTGGCATCTCACTCTCTTTGAATCTTCTTTATCATGCTAGGATTAACAGGAAAAAGCTAAAAATTTCAGAATTGCACCTTGCAATGTGGAGATATTACTGTTTGTGCATTTACAATATTCATTGATTTTTGCCATTGAAAAACATGTTTTTCATATACCAGAAATGTTTGAAGCTACTGACTGAATGAAAGGAGCTGGCATCTCACTCTCTTTGAATCTTCTTTATCATGCTAGGATTAGCAGGAAAAAGCAAAAAATTTCAGAATTGCACCTAGCAATGTGGAGATATTACTGTTTGTGCATTTACAATATTCATTGATTTTTGCCATTGAAAAACATGTTTTTCATATACCAGAAATGTTTGAAGCTACTGACTGAATGAAAGGAGCTGGCATCTCACTCTCTTTGAATCTTCTTTATCATGCTAGGATTAACAGGAAAAAGCAAAAAATTTCAGAATTGCACCTTGCAATGTGGAGATATTACTGTTTGTGCATTTACAATATTCATTGATTTTTGCCATTGAAAAACATGTTTTTCATATACCACAAATGTTTGAAGCTACTGACTGAATGAAAGGAGCTGGCATCTCACTCTCTTTGAATCTTCTTTATCATGCTAGGATTAGCAGGAAAAAGCAAAAAATTTCAGAATTGCACCTTGCAATGTGGAGATATTACTGTTTGTGCATTTACAATATTCATTGATTTTTGCCATTGAAAAACATGTTTTTCATATACCAGAAATGTTTGAAGCTACTGACTGAATGAAAGGAGCTGGCATCTCACTCTCTTTGAATCTTCTTTATCATGCTAGGATTAACAGGAAAAAGCTAAAAATTTCAGAATTGCACTGTGCAATGTGGAGATATTACTGTTTGTGCATTTACAATATTCATTGATTTTTGCCATTGAAAAACATGTTTTTCATATACCAGAAATGTTTGAAGCTACTGACTGAATGAAAGGAGCTGGCATCTCACTCTCTTTGAATCTTCTTTATCATGCTAGGATTAGCAGGAAAAAGCAAAAAATTTCAGAATTGCACCTTGCAATGTGGAGATATTACTGTTTGTGCATTTACAATATTCATTGATTTTTGCCATTGAAAAACATGTTTTTCATATACCAGAAATGTTTGAAGCTACTGACTGAATGAAAGGAGCTGGCATCTCACTCTCTTTGAATCTTCTTTATCATGCTAGGATTAACAGGAAAAAGCTAAAAATTTCAGAATTGCACCGTGCAATGTGGAGATATTACTGTTTGTGCATTTACAATATTCATTGATTTTTGCCATTGAAAAACATGTTTTTCATATACCAGAAATGTTTGAAGCTACTGACTGAATGAAAGGAGCTGGCATCTCACTCTCTTTGAATCTTCTTTATCATGCTAGGATTAGCAGGAAAAAGCAAAAAATTTCAGAATTGCACCTTGCAATGTGGAGATATTACTGTTTGTGCATTTACAATATTCATTGATTTTTGCCATTGAAAAACATGTTTTTCATATACCAGAAATGTTTGAAGCTACTGACTGAATGAAAGGAGCTGGCATCTCACTCTCTTTGAATCTTCTTTATCATGCTAGGATTAACAGGAAAAAGCTAAAAATTTCAGAATTGCACCGTGCAATGTGGAGATATTACTGTTTGTGCATTTACAATATTCATTGATTTTTGCCATTGAAAAACATGTTTTTCATATACCAGAAATGTTTGAAGCTACTGACTGAATGAAAGGAGCTGGCATCTCACTCTCTTTGAATCTTCTTTATCATGCTAGGATTAGCAGGAAAAAGCAAAAAATTTCAGAATTGCACCTTGCAATGTGGAGATATTACTGTTTGTGCATTTACAATATTCATTGATTTTTGCCATTGAAAAACATGTTTTTCATATACCAGAAATGTTTGAAGCTACTGACTGAATGAAAGGAGCTGGCATCTCACTCTCTTTGAATCTTCTTTATCATGCTAGGATTAACAGGAAAAAGCTAAAAATTTCAGAATTGCACCGTGCAATGTGGAGATATTACTGTTTGTGCATTTACAATATTCATTGATTTTTGCCATTGAAAAACATGTTTTTCATATACCAGAAATGTTTGAAGCTACTGACTGAATGAAAGGAGCTGGCATCTCAATCTCTTTGAATCTTCTTTATCATGCTAGGATTAGCAGGAAAAAGCAAAAAATTTCAGAATTGCACCTTGCAATGTGGAGATATTACTGTTTGTGCATTTACAATATTCATTGATTTTTGCCATTGAAAAACATGTTTTTCATATACCAGAAATGTTTGAAGCTACTGACTGAATGAAAGGAGCTGGCATCTCACTCTCTTTGAATCTTCTTTATCATGCTAGGATTAACAGGAAAAAGCAAAAAATTTCAGAATTGCACCTTGCAATGTGGAGATATTACTGTTTGTGCATTTACAATATTCATTGATTTTTGCCATTGAAAAACATGTTTTTCATATACCAGAAATGTTTGAAGCTACTGACTGAATGAAAGGAGCTGGCATCTCACTCTCTTTGAATCTTCTTTATCATGCTAGGATTAGCAGGAAAAAGCAAAAAATTTCAGAATTGCACCTTGCAATGTGGAGATATTACTGTTTGTGCATTTACAATATTCATTGATTTTTGCCATTGAAAAACATGTTTTTCATATACCAGAAATGTTTGAAGCTACTGACTGAATGAAAGGAGCTGGCATCTCACTCTCTTTGAATCTTCTTTATCATGCTAGGATTAACAGGAAAAAGCTAAAAATTTCAGAATTGCACTGTGCAATGTGGAGATATTACTGTTTGTGCATTTACAATATTCATTGATTTTTGCCATTGAAAAACATGTTTTTCATATACCAGAAATGTTTGAAGCTACTGACTGAATGAAAGGAGCTGGCATCTCACTCTCTTTGAATCTTCTTTATCATGCTAGGATTAGCAGGAAAAAGCAAAAAATTTCAGGATTGCACCTTGCAATGTGGAGATATTACTGTTTGTGCATTTACAATATTCATTGATTTTTGCCATTGAAAAACATGTTTTTCATATACCAGAAATGTTTGAAGCTACTGACTGAATGAAAGGAGCTGGCATCTCACTCTCTTTGAATCTTCTTTATCATGCTAGGATTAACAGGAAAAAGCTAAAAATTTCAGAATTGCACCGTGCAATGTGGAGATATTACTGTTTGTGCATTTACAATATTCATTGATTTTTGCCATTGAAAAACATGTTTTTCATATACCAGAAATGTTTGAAGCTACTGACTGAATGAAAGGAGCTGGCATCTCACTCTCTTTGAATCTTCTTTATCATGCTAGGATTAGCAGGAAAAAGCAAAAAATTTCAGAATTGCACCTTGCAATGTGGAGATATTACTGTTTGTGCATTTACAATATTCATTGATTTTTGCCATTGAAAAACATGTTTTTCATATACCAGAAATGTTTGAAGCTACTGACTGAATGAAAGGAGCTGGCATCTCACTCTCTTTGAATCTTCTTTATCATGCTAGGATTAACAGGAAAAAGCTAAAAATTTCAGAATTGCACCGTGCAATGTGGAGATATTACTGTTTGTGCATTTACAATATTCATTGATTTTTGCCATTGAAAAACATGTTTTTCATATACCAGAAATGTTTGAAGCTACTGACTGAATGAAAGGAGCTGGCATCTCACTCTCTTTGAATCTTCTTTATCATGCTAGGATTAGCAGGAAAAAGCAAAAAATTTCAGAATTGCACCTTGCAATGTGGAGATATTACTGTTTGTGCATTTACAATATTCATTGATTTTTGCCATTGAAAAACATGTTTTTCATATACCAGAAATGTTTGAAGCTACTGACTGAATGAAAGGAGCTGGCATCTCACTCTCTTTGAATCTTCTTTATCATGCTAGGATTAACAGGAAAAAGCTAAAAATTTCAGAATTGCACCGTGCAATGTGGAGATATTACTGTTTGTGCATTTACAATATTCATTGATTTTTGCCATTGAAAAACATGTTTTTCATATACCAGAAATGTTTGAAGCTACTGACTGAATGAAAGGAGCTGGCATCTCACTCTCTTTGAATCTTCTTTATCATGCTAGGATTAGCAGGAAAAAGCAAAAAATTTCAGAATTGCACCTTGCAATGTGGAGATATTACTGTTTGTGCATTTACAATATTCATTGATTTTTGCCATTGAAAAACATGTTTTTCATATACCAGAAATGTTTGAAGCTACTGACTGAATGAAAGGAGCTGGCATCTCACTCTCTTTGAATCTTCTTTATCATGCTAGGATTAACAGGAAAAAGCTAAAAATTTCAGAATTGCACTGTGCAATGTGGAGATATTACTGTTTGTGCATTTACAATATTCATTGATTTTTGCCATTGAAAAACATGTTTTTCATATACCAGAAATGTTTGAAGCTACTGACTGAATGAAAGGAGCTGGCATCTCACTCTCTTTGAATCTTCTTTATCATGCTAGGATTAGCAGGAAAAAGCAAAAAATTTCAGAATTGCACCTTGCAATGTGGAGATATTACTGTTTGTGCATTTACAATATTCATTGATTTTTGCCATTGAAAAACATGTTTTTCATATACCAGAAATGTTTGAAGCTACTGACTGAATGAAAGGAGCTGGCATCTCACTCTCTTTGAATCTTCTTTATCATGCTAGGATTAACAGGAAAAAGCTAAAAATTTCAGAATTGCACCGTGCAATGTGGAGATATTACTGTTTGTGCATTTACAATATTCATTGATTTTTGCCATTGAAAAACATGTTTTTCATATACCAGAAATGTTTGAAGCTACTGACTGAATGAAAGGAGCTGGCATCTCACTCTCTTTGAATCTTCTTTATCATGCTAGGATTAGCAGGAAAAAGCAAAAAATTTCAGAATTGCACCTTGCAATGTGGAGATATTACTGTTTGTGCATTTACAATATTCATTGATTTTTGCCATTGATAAACATGTTTTTCATATACCAGAAATGTTTGAAGCTACTGACTGAATGAAAGGAGCTGGCATCTCACTCTCTTTGAATCTTCTTTATCATGCTAGGATTAACAGGAAAAAGCAAAAAATTTCAGAATTGCACCTTGCAATGTGGAGATATTACTGTTTGTGCATTTACAATATTCATTGATTTTTGCCATTGAAAAACATGTTTTTCATATACCAGAAATGTTTGAAGCTACTGACTGAATGAAAGGAGCTGGCATCTCACTCTCTTTGAATCTTCTTTATCATGCTAGGATTAACAGGAAAAAGCTAAAAATTTCAGAATTGCACCGTGCAATGTGGAGATATTACTGTTTGTGCATTTACAATATTCATTGATTTTTGCCATTGAAAAACATGTTTTTCATATACCAGAAATGTTTGAAGCTACTGACTGAATGAAAGGAGCTGGCATCTCACTCTCTTTGAATCTTCTTTATCATGCTAGGATTAACAGGAAAAAGCTAAAAATTTCAGAATTGCACCGTGCAATGTGGAGATATTACTGTTTGTGCATTTACAATATTCATTGATTTTTGCCATTGAAAAACATGTTTTTCATATACCAGAAATGTTTGAAGCTACTGACTGAATGAAAGGAGCTGGCATCTCACTCTCTTTGAATCTTCTTTATCATGCTAGGATTAGCAGGAAAAAGCAAAAAATTTCAGAATTGCACCTTGCAATGTGGAGATATTACTGTTTGTGCATTTACAATATTCATTGATTTTTGCCATTGAAAAACATGTTTTTCATATACCAGAAATGTTTGAAGCTACTGACTGAATGAAAGGAGCTGGCATCTCACTCTCTTTGAATCTTCTTTATCATGCTAGGATTAGCAGGAAAAAGCAAAAAATTTCAGAATTGCACCTTGCAATGTGGAGATATTACTGTTTGTGCATTTACAATATTCATTGATTTTTGCCATTGAAAAACATGTTTTTCATATACCAGAAATGTTTGAAGCTACTGACTGAATGAAAGGAGCTGGCATCTCACTCTCTTTGAATCTTCTTTATCATGCTAGGATTAACAGGAAAAAGCAAAAAATTTCAGAATTGCACCTTGCAATGTGGAGATATTACTGTTTGTGCATTTACAATATTCATTGATTTTTGCCATTGAAAAACATGTTTTTCATATACCAGAAATGTTTGAAGCTACTGACTGAATGAAAGGAGCTGGCATCTCACTCTCTTTGAATCTTCTTTATCATGCTAGGATTAACAGGAAAAAGCTAAAAATTTTAGAATTGCACCGTGAATGTGGAGATATTACTGTTTGTGCATTTACAATATTCATTGATTTTTGCCATTGAAAAACATGTTTTTCATATACCAGAAATGTTTGAAGCTACTGACTGAATGAAAGGAGCTGGCATCTCACTCTCTTTGAATCTTCTTTATCATGCTAGGATTAGCAGGAAAAAGCAAAAAATTTCAGAATTGCACCTTGCAATGTGGAGATATTACTGTTTGTGCATTTACAATATTCATTGATTTTTGCCATTGATAAACATGTTTTTCATATACCAGAAATGTTTGAAGCTACTGACTGAATGAAAGGAGCTGGCATCTCACTCTCTTTGAATCTTCTTTATCATGCTAGGATTAACAGGAAAAAGTAAAAAATTTCAGAATTGCACCTTGCAATGTGGAGATATTACTGTTTGTGCATTTACAATATTCATTGATTTTTGCCATTGAAAAACATGTTTTTCATATACCAGAAATGTTTGAAGCTACTGACTGAATGAAAGGAGCTGGCATCTCACTCTCTTTGAATCTTCTTTATCATGCTAGGATTAACAGGAAAAAGCTAAAAATTTCAGAATTGCACCGTGCAATGTGGAGATATTACTGTTTGTGCATTTACAATATTCATTGATTTTTGCCATTGAAAAACATGTTTTTCATATACCAGAAATGTTTGAAGCTACTGACTGAATGAAAGGAGCTGGCATCTCACTCTCTTTGAATCTTCTTTATCATGCTAGGATTAACAGGAAAAAGCTAAAAATTTCAGAATTGCACCGTGCAATGTGGAGATATTACTGTTTGTGCATTTACAATATTCATTGATTTTTGCCATTGAAAAACATGTTTTTCATATACCAGAAATGTTTGAAGCTACTGACTGAATGAAAGGAGCTGGCATCTCACTCTCTTTGAATCTTCTTTATCATGCTAGGATTAGCAGGAAAAAGCAAAAAATTTCAGAATTGCACCTTGCAATGTGGAGATATTACTGTTTGTGCATTTACAATATTCATTGATTTTTGCCATTGAAAAACATGTTTTTCATATACCAGAAATGTTTGAAGCTACTGACTGAATGAAAGGAGCTGGCATCTCACTCTCTTTGAATCTTCTTTATCATGCTAGGATTAGCAGGAAAAAGCAAAAAATTTCAGAATTGCACCTTGCAATGTGGAGATATTACTGTTTGTGCATTTACAATATTCATTGATTTTTGCCATTGAAAAACATGTTTTTCATATACCAGAAATGTTTGAAGCTACTGACTGAATGAAAGGAGCTGGCATCTCACTCTCTTTGAATCTTCTTTATCATGCTAGGATTAACAGGAAAAAGCAAAAAATTTCAGAATTGCACCTTGCAATGTGGAGATATTACTGTTTGTGCATTTACAATATTCATTGATTTTTGCCATTGAAAAACATGTTTTTCATATACCAGAAATGTTTGAAGCTACTGACTGAATGAAAGGAGCTGGCATCTCACTCTCTTTGAATCTTCTTTATCATGCTAGGATTAACAGGAAAAAGCTAAAAATTTCAGAATTGCACCGTGCAATGTGGAGATATTACTGTTTGTGCATTTACAATATTCATTGATTTTTGCCATTGAAAAACATGTTTTTCATATACCAGAAATGTTTGAAGCTACTGACTGAATGAAAGGAGCTGGCATCTCACTCTCTTTGAATCTTCTTTATCATGCTAGGATTAGCAGGAAAAAGCAAAAAATTTCAGAATTGCACCTTGCAATGTGGAGATATTACTGTTTGTGCATTTACAATATTCATTGATTTTTGCCATTGAAAAACATGTTTTTCATATACCAGAAATGTTTGAAGCTACTGACTGAATGAAAGGAGCTGGCATCTCACTCTCTTTGAATCTTCTTTATCATGCTAGGATTAACAGGAAAAAGCTAAAAATTTCAGAATTGCACCGTGCAATGTGGAGATATTACTGTTTGTGCATTTACAATATTCATTGATTTTTGCCATTGAAAAACATGTTTTTCATATACCAGAAATGTTTGAAGCTACTGACTGAATGAAAGGAGCTGGCATCTCACTCTCTTTGAATCTTCTTTATCATGCTAGGATTAGCAGGAAAAAGCAAAAAATTTCAGAATTGCACCTTGCAATGTGGAGATATTACTGTTTGTGCATTTACAATATTCATTGATTTTTGCCATTGAAAAACATGTTTTTCATATACCAGAAATGTTTGAAGCTACTGACTGAATGAAAGGAGCTGGCATCTCACTCTCTTTGAATCTTCTTTATCATGCTAGGATTAACAGGAAAAAGCTAAAAATTTCAGAATTGCACCGTGCAATGTGGAGATATTACTGTTTGTGCATTTACAATATTCATTGATTTTTGCCATTGAAAAACATGTTTTTCATATACCAGAAATGTTTGAAGCTACTGACTGAATGAAAGGAGCTGGCATCTCACTCTCTTTGAATCTTCTTTATCATGCTAGGATTAGCAGGAAAAAGCAAAAAATTTCAGAATTGCACCTTGCAATGTGGAGATATTACTGTTCGTGCATTTACAATATTCATTGATTTTTGCCATTGAAAAACATGTTTTTCATATACCAGAAATGTTTGAAGCTACTGACTGAATGAAAGGAGCTGGCATCTCACTCTCTTTGAATCTTCTTTATCATGCTAGGATTAACAGGAAAAAGCAAAAAATTTCAGAATTGCACCTTGCAATGTGGAGATATTACTGTTTGTGCATTTACAATATTCATTGATTTTTGCCATTGAAAAACATGTTTTTCATATACCAGAAATGTTTGAAGCTACTGACTGAATGAAAGGAGCTGGCATCTCACTCTCTTTGAATCTTCTTTATCATGCTAGGATTAACAGGAAAAAGCAAAAAATTTCAGAATTGCACCTTGCAATGTGGAGATATTACTGTTTGTGCATTTACAATATTCATTGATTTTTGCCATTGAAAAACATCCAGAAATGTTTGAAGCTACTGACTGAATGAAAGGAGCTGGCATCTCACTCTCTTTGAATCTTCTTTATCATGCTAGGATTAGCAGGAAAAAGCAAAAAATTTCAGAATTGCACCTTGCAATGTGGAGATATTACTGTTTGTGCATTTACAATATTCATTGATTTTTGCCATTGAAAAACATGTTTTTCATATACCAGAAATGTTTGAAGCTACTGACTGAATGAAAGGAGCTGGCATCTCACTCTCTTTGAATCTTCTTTATCATGCTAGGATTAACAGGAAAAAGCTAAAAATTTCAGAATTGCACCTTGCAATGTGGAGATATTACTGTTTGTGCATTTACAATATTCATTGATTTTTGCCATTGAAAAACATGTTTTTCATATACCAGAAATGTTTGAAGCTACTGACTGAATGAAAGGAGCTGGCATCTCACTCTCTTTGAATCTTCTTTATCATGCTAGGATTAACAGGAAAAAGCAAAAAATTTCAGAATTGCACCTTGCAATGTGGAGATATTACTGTTTGTGCATTTACAATATTCATTGATTTTTGCCATTGAAAAACATGTTTTTCATATACCAGAAATGTTTGAAGCTACTGACTGAATGAAAGGAGCTGGCATCTCACTCTCTTTGAATCTTCTTTATCATGCTAGGATTAGCAGGAAAAAGCAAAAAATTTCAGAATTG